>NW_006283169.1:174130-212636 GCF_000327345.1 Myotis davidii
TGCCAGCTTCCAGCTGATCACAAGCCCCGGCCCCCATGTCCAGGTGCCCACTTCTGGCTGATCCCGTGCATATTTATAGAAGTTCAGGCACAGAGGTGAGTCGTTTTAAGAACACAACAAGGAGTATTAATTTGGTGTGGAGAAATGCATCTCATGTTCACAAAAACACCTTTTATTGCCATAGAGCAATCCTGACTGCAGGGAATACTGTGCTCTCATGAGGAAGTCAGATGTTCTTGCACGCTTTCTCACATGCCTCTTTCTTCAAAAAGTTGTTCCCATTGCCGTTGCAGCCTCCGAAGTGGAACAGCATACATCCAGAAGTTGAGGAGTTGTAGAACCACCGTGGGAGTTTGGCTCGACAAGGGCCCTTTTCCATCGGAAGTTTGCAATCTTCTGGGGAGACACTCGGTTGGTGATTCTGATGGTGAGTCGATTGGCCTAAATAGAGAAAGTGGTTGAGAGAAGCAAAACTTAGCACCTTTCCCTTGTTGGCCCATATGCTCATATGCCAGGGCTAGGATGGCCGTGGGCACAACTGTGAGGATATACACAGCAACTGAGCTCTGTACCTCTTCCCATCCAGCTCACCTGGCCCACACAGCAATGGCCTTATCCATCTGTACAGAAATTGAGGGTTTTCATTTCTGGAAGTAGACTAAAAACCCCAGACTTGAGAATCCTGTTCTAGTGGATTCAAATCCACTTATTACTGTGGGATAACTGTATCAACTTCTCCAAATCTTCATTTCTTCATTTTTAAAATTAGGGAGTTGAATTCCATCATCTCTGAGCATCCTTTCAGATCTGATTTTCTAGGATTTGATGAGTAAGCTCTCCCAGGCTTCCACCTCCTGTCTCCTCATCATTCTTTAGAATAGATATCCTGTATGAAAGGGCTGACTTAGAATCTGAGAGTGGGGTTCAAAGTTTATTCAAATTTCTAGCTGTGTGATCTTAGACAAATCACCTATATCTTTGGCACTCAGTTTCCTTCATGTAAAATGGGGTATAATATTCACACTTTAGACTTGCCAAAGGCTTAGGGATAACCTATGAAAAGCATTGATAAATAGAAAAGCACCAGTAAATAGTAGCTGCTCTCAATCATTCTTTTCCTTCCTTGACCAAGAGGACTCTTGAGAGCAGGGATCTCACCCTTTACCCAGCTCTAGGTTTTCTCTTCTCTATAGCACGTGTATCATCTATTATGTGTATTATGTGTTGTCTGTCTCTCTCCCACTGGAATATGAATTCCACAAAGGCAGGATTTTTGCTTCACTCATTACTTCAGTCTTAGCACCTAGCACAGTACTTGGCACACGGCATGCACCCAACATGTATATTTGATGAAGTGAATTGAATTGACTCCCTACGTTATGAGATAAAGAACAGACTCTCTTTGTACTGCCGCCCCCACCCCCCCATTCCCAATCTATTCTTGGAGCTCCCACTTCCATACCAACCTGTTCCTGCTTCCGATTGAAACTCCTGGCTGAAGGTGAGAAATAGAAGAAATGGAAGAGCGATTCGGAGCTGCATGGTGCCACCCAGCCAGTGGCCCAGCCTGGGGCTGGCATTTTAGGGAGAAAGGGGACCAATCGGGAGAAGTCTGGCTCCCCATTCAGCTCACTCACCCCTAACTCTTGTTAATCACGAGTTTGGGCTCACCCTGGGACAGAGTGTCCCGCCAAAGCACATCTCTGACTTTTTTCTTTGACCTTATCTGATCTTTGGCCTCTATCCAAGGCCACTTTATTACACTTCAGGGTGGAAGCTGCTGTAACAATAATAAAACAGTAAGTACCATTAATTGAGTGCATTTACCTTCCCAAGCATCATAGAAACTACTCTTCACGTATCACCTCCCTTGAACCCACACAGGATTCCTACAAGGCTTAGAACCCCCAGTTTGTACACGAAGAGAGGTTAAAGTTCATTGGCCATTGTCACATGGGTAGTGAGTTTCAAAGTCAGGATTGGGATCCTCGTCTGTCCAGCTCCAATGCCCTTGTATTATTCATTCATTCATCAAACACTTCGTGTGCTAAGCATAGTTTTAGTTGCTTTCTCCCTCTCACCTACAGTCTCCCAGGGAATTCTGAGAGCAACATTGTGGTGTAGAAGGGGCCAACTTTGTCTGGTTTAGAGAATCATCTGTCTACAGACACACCTCAATTGCCAGGAACCAGCACATTCCCACCCTCTTCCTTTCCCAGATCCTCTAGACTCTAGACCAGGGGTCCTCAAACTTTTTAAACAGGGAGCCAGTTCACTGTCCCTCAGACCGTTGGAGGGCCGGACTATACTTAAAAAAAACAACTATGAACAAATTCCTATGCACACTGCACATATCTTATTTTGAAGTAAAAAAGCAAAACGGGAACAAATACAATATTTGTATTTGCATGTGGCCCGCGGGCCGTAGTTTGAGGACCCCTGCTCTAGAGATCTGATTTTTTAAAAGGCAAAGCTGGCAGGCTTTGGTGGGCTATAGTGAGTCTGGGATATGAAGTCTAAGGTTGTGCTTTTGAGTTCAGGTGCTCTTGACCTTGGGCAAGTCATGTGATCTCTCCGAGCCTCAGTTTATCATCTATACGTTGAGATTAATGATACTGGTTTAGCATACTTCCCAGAACTGCACAAGTGTTCGATAGATATACAAATGCTTCATATATTATAAATGCACACATAGACACATGCCATTTGCAGATGTGTGTGTGTATGATGATCTTTTTGGAAATGGGAGTGCAAACTAGGTTAGAACCATACTTGTTATCTATAGAAATGTGTTACCCATCCTTGCACATTAGTGGTAACTCTTCCTTCTTTCTCTTTAAATCCCCTGCAGCCATGATGATACTCATTCCTTGGACATTGCTTCTCCAAACTATAGTTCACATAATGGTGGGTCAACCCTCTCTTGGCCTGCTCACCTTCCCTGCTTCCTCTGCCTTTATTTTCTTAAGACTCCTCTAAAAGCCTGCATTTCGACATCTCGGTGATACATCTTTTTTTGCACTTCATTGGGTCCACTACTATTATTCCTGTCTCTTTCCTTAGCTCTCTTGGGTTATCAAGTCTGTTAGCCAGAAACCAAAATAATGGCAGAAGGAGGTCCCCAGGGAGCGAACAGACTGGCATTTGCCATTCCAACAGAGGAAAGGCAGGGTGCCTATCGGTGCTCTTGGAAGAGAGCTCCCACATTGCTCCCTCTTCTAGAGCAGCTGACCAGGAAGTGAAAACTGACCGTTTAAAACACAATTCAGAAGAGCAATTTTCATCTGGGGAGGAGGCGATTCTACCCCCCAGGACACTTGGCAATGTCTAGAGACATTTCTGATAGTCACAACTTGGGGGGGATGGGGGCGCTTACTGGCAGAGGCCAGTGATGCTGCTAACCTGACCATCCTGCAATGCACAGGATAGCCCCACAACAAAGAAAGAGCTGCCCCCAAACGTCAATAGTGCTACAAAACCCTGCAGAAGAGTTATGGATATAAGTATTTTTTAATTATAAACATATTTCCAACATGAGCAGTGTGATAAGGACTCCATGCAGTGAGGGCAGTGCTTGATGAGATGTGCCTGTACTTATTTGATGTATTTGATGTACTTATTTGGCTGAACAGGCCTTGTGGGTGGAGTGGGAGGTCCTGGCCTTTGAAAACCACTCTGTACCTGGGTTGCCCTGGGGGATCTTTGGCCTCATCTCAGTGACTTGGCTCTTCCTCAGGTGATTTGGGTGGTAAGGTTACTAACCTTCCAGAACATAGAGGACAAGTGTAAGATTTATTAAAAGCACATTCGAGAAACTAGCAGGAAGCTCTTGCTAGTTATTTAGCACTTGTACTCATCATAGGAGTCTTACAAACCCTATGTCAACCATATATGTGTGTAAAGAATGAAATTACTTTTGATTGAGATCCATTGATTTGGGTGGCATAGAGATGGGGAAGTAAATGTGGGTGGGATTGTGAAAGAATAAAGTTTTCCCAGTCAGATTCTAAACTCCACAAAACCTTTCTCTTTTCTAGAAGGGAGAAGGAAACTGACATCACTTCAACACCAACAATATGTCAGAGGATTCTCTGCCTTTTCTCATTACACTCTTCTAAAAAAGTCCTTGGGAGAGATATCATCACCATCTTCATCTTACAGAACAGGGGGACAGGGACTTAGAGGACTTGCTTATACATATAACAAATACATTTATTATAAGCATACACGTACTAAGAAAGTTTATTTCTATTTTTTTTACCTTATTTATATTCAAAATAAATGTGTAGGGAGCAAAATAAGGTTGATTACTTTAAGAGGAGAGTTAATTTATATCTTTTGAAATCCAAGTGGAATTTTTACAGAAGATAATTATTAGCACTCTATGCCAAAGAGCTTGAATATAAATAGAGGAGGGAGAAAGGGTCTATGAACCCAGGAGCCTGGAGCTTTATTCACGGGACATGGAAACTGTTCACAGTGGGAAGCTCCAGGTTGACCCCTTTTCTGGAAGCTGTGACCCTACAAGGTTTGCATCTGAGTAGTTGATATCATAAAGGGGTGCCTACCTTTTTTTACTGTGTTTGTTCTAATAATAATACTAATCTTTTAATATATATATATATATTTTATTGATTTTTTACTGAGAGGAAGGGAGAAGGATAGAGAGTTAGAAACATCGATGAAAGAGAAACATGGATCAGCTGCCTCCTGCACACCCCCCACTGGGGATGTGCCCGCAACCAAGGTACATGTCCTCGACCAGAATCGAACCTGGGACCTTTCAGTCTGCAGGCCGACGCTCTATCCACTGAGCCAAACTGGTTAGGGCAATAATACTAATCTTTATTGTTTATGGAACATTAACATCCAAGGCAGTATGTTATGCACATTTTACATAACTCATCTTATGTGCTTGTTAAAAACTCTATGACACTGGTTTTACTGTTTTGCATATTTCATAGATGAGGACACCAAGACCCAAGGAAATTATATAAATCCAAAGTGTGATATTAAATCAGAAGAGTTTTAGACCAGTAGTCCTGAACTTATATCAGAGTCACCTTGAGACCTTTCATTTTATTTTAATTCAGGTTTTTAAAGACTCTATCTCTGAGTTTTTAATGCACTGGTATTGGTCAGCCACTTAGATGATTTGGCTACAGAAAAAAATCCTTGACCTGCTCAATGGCAAACAATGAATTTAAAAGATTCTTTTAAATTTGATGATGATGTTTGCCCATCTTCCTCAGAAGACTTGCTCAAGTTGTTTGAGATATCTTACAGCAGTTCATATAGCAGTACTTGTTAAATTAGAGAGGAAACTGTCCTTCCAATACAAAACCTAGGTCTCAATAACAGTTATATTGACTCAGTTCTCCCTTCCTGATATGTTATTGCCTTAGAGCGCTGCTCACCTGATGAGAGGCAGACATAGCACAAGGGCTTGGACTCCCAGGTCTTCCTGGAACGTGTGTGGTCTACAGTGCTTTACTGGATCACCTATTGCTGGGCACAGGTCCACACTTTTCCCATCACTAACACCACTGATATATTTTGAACATCAGTGGGGCCAGTAAGGATGAGAGCCAAGGAAGTGCCCCAGTGATGTGAGGAAGGTCCTTCGTTTGTTCTTTCCCAATGGTGCAAGTATGGTAACTGGGTCCCAGAGAGAAGAATGACTTGCTTATTGTCCCCTAGAAATTAATGGCTGGGCCAGCATTAGAATCCAGATGCCCAGGCCCAAAGCCTTTTCTATTATTCGTGGAACTAGTCTCACTTTATCCTGTTGTTTTGGAGAAAATGTTCTCTCTGATTCCTACACAAGCTCCAGTTCTTTCCAGTGCTCAGATCCTCTCAATAATCATGTAACCGAATCTCAGTATTACATTTTCTCTTGAAATACTGAGTATGGTTTCTGTGTCCATTACTAAACCCGACCAATAGAGTGAGAGTCTGGCCCTTCAACTTTCATAATGGAACACTGCTGTTACTTTACACAAAAACTCCCCATGGTAGGGAATTCTTCAACTGTAGGAATGGCATTAAGATTCTGAATATTGGGGGGCAGGGGAAGGGGACATATGTAATACTTTCAACAATAAAGACTTTTTTAAAAAGAATTTTAAAAAAAATGAAAAAAAGAGATGCTGAATATTAAAACAACAAAGTGACAAGTGGCCATTATATCGCCCTGATTTCCAACAAGGCTGTGGGGTCTGGCAACACCTTATTACACTCAAACCTGGATTTTAGCTCCAGTTTTGCTGTTGATTTGCTGTGTATCTTGGATGTCTATTTCCTACTAGAAGCTTCCATTTGAACATGTATAAAAAAACAAGGAGGGTTGTTTGGGCCGGTGGGGCTCTCTAATAGCCTCAGCTTGGACACTTCCTGAATTTTCAAACCATCCACAGCTTCCTCTGGGCATTTCTGGCTCTGCAGGAAGCTTTGAGGTGAGACTAAAAAGGAGAGGAAGATGAGGGGGATCTCAGGTCTGCATGGCACCATGAATAACACCAAAAGATTCCACTCGAGGTGTTCCCTAGGTTTTAATGGGTAGAGAAATGAACAAACAATTAACAAAGACATGCAGCATCTTTCACTGAGGTCTTAGTAAGGCATGGAGTTCCCTGTACTCAGTCACAAGGGCTCTGGGCTCATTCTCAGCAGGTGAGCAGATACTACCAACTACAGGGCACACTCTGGCTATTTCCAAGGACCTCTCTGGTTCATGAGCCCCTAGGACGGATGATTCTGTTCCAGTCACTCATGTACTTCAACCCCAAGCAAGGACTGAGAAGCACCAATGGGTTGGAAAAGCCCCAGGTGCTTATCATATTGGGCAGGGCTGCTGAGCTGCCTTATCTTCTCAAATTTAGAAGTATTCTTTGACACTAATCCACCACCTTCAGCTCATGGTTAGAAAACAGGTCCTGAGAGGAGCAGTCCTGCACCCTACCCTGTCCAGCTGGGCTTCTTGATGGAATTGTGCAAAAGAGAATTTAAATTCCTGTCCTGTGTTTTTAGGACACAAATATCAAGTATTGCCGTGCATTCATGCTTCTATTGTATGCATCCCAACTACAACCAAAATAAAAGTATAATAATTTTTGTTCAACCATGTTCAACAAAAGACTGAATTATCTTTCCACAGAAATTGAGTTTTGTAGAATTGCTGTCATATATGTAAAAACTTAATAATTAATCTATATAGATCTTATGCAACATGTGGTATTTGTTAGCTTTTTAAAATTTGAAATTGGTTGCAATTTTCTTTCTCATTTGAAGAATATTCACTTTTTAATTTGTATTTGTTTATGAAATGAACCCCCTAACTTTATAAGCTTTAGACCATACAAAACATGAATCGGCTCTGGTTCCATTCTTAAGCATCTTATGACAATTTTATCAGGAAACAGTGTCACCAGAGTTTTCAATTTGCAGGATTTTTCTACTCCTCTCTCCCTCTTTTGACGTCCCCAGGAGATCCAATGACCTCTTTTCCAAAAACTGCACCAGGGAGCAAATGTGAATTATTCAGCCTCGGAGATATCAGACCTCACGGAGCACTTTATTAGAGAAAACTGGAGGCTTCCAACGGATAAATGGGGGCCCAAGAGTTGAAGATACAGGGTCAAAGGGCGATAGGCATTATATTTGAAGAGAAGCTGAGCTGCAGGAATAGCCAAGGTCTTGGCAGCAGAGACTTGGCCAGCAAAAACCAATATGGGACATCAGTCAAGCACACATGGAGAGAGCCTGTATTATGAGCCAAATTCTGGAGGTGGTTTCAGCTTAGGTTATCCTACCCAAGACCACGACCCTGTGAGATAGCAGAAAAGAAAAGGGTGAGATACTTGGACTTTAATCCCCATATGAACTAAGTCTTGCAGTTAATGGAAAAAGAGAGGTAAGATGTGTGTGTGTGTGTGTGTGTGTGTGTGTGTGTGTGTGTGTGTGTGATTTTTAGAGTATGTTTATTAATTCTGGGGACAGTGAAACAAATGAAGGGCTTAGGGTAGAAGAAGCAACAGGAGAGAGCCTAAGTGGTGTCCTGCTTTGGCTCTATAGAAACATTATAGGAAAGAAGTGAGCCATGCAGGGCAGTGTGTACTCACTCAGAAATAAATGTCAGTGACAGAAGTGAGCCTAGGTGGGGCTTCTGTTAGCTCATTATAAAGTCAGAGAAAAGGGAGCCTTGAAGACAGGCTCAGGGGATGAGCCCGGGATGCGCTGCCACTGCCCACTGCTCCCCTGGTTGCAAGTCTCGCCAGGATCCTTAGCATTTAGGAGAAATAGAGATAAGATATATGCCTGAGAAAGAGAGAAGAAAGGTGTGGAAGTGTTTGAGATAAGATCATTTGGCATCTTTTCACAGGAAGAGGAAACAGAAGTGGAGTGACTTCAGGGGCTCAGAGGGTGATCACATGTTCTGGTGTTCCATTAAAGTCCCAGTTTATGTCCGTTTCCCCAATAACATAATTAATGGCATTTCCTTATGCTCTCAAAAGTATCTTCATGTCATCAATGTAGCATGTGGTTGTCCTAGCTATAATCAGCTTAAGAAGGAAAGGGAAGAGAATTGTTGATGAGGTTTGGTGAGAAGTAATGTCCCGGAGTGACTGACTGATTCATGGTGCCAAGCACTGGGCTTACTTACTCGGCCTTCTTCTGACTTGGTCTCAGACCCTTCACCACTTCAGCTTTCTTTGTACCCTCTATTCATCTCATACTTGCCAACTTTGACTACTGCTTCCCTTCCCACCCTCTTTTTCCTCTACTTGCCCCTTCAAAGGTGCATTCTTATTTCCTGATTGAATTGGTTATATCAGCCCCAAACCTGCCAAGTTCCTAGAACAGACCAGCCAACACCCAGATCTCCCAGGGTAGCCCAGGTGAGCATGGGAAATGGGACCCGTGGGACTTACTTTCTTTTTTTTGCAGATGGTCTTGCAGATAGATTCAGATTGGAAGTTGTTATCATTCCCTAGGCAACCACCATAGATGAATTCGGAGCATGCCTGAGTTTCCTTATCATACCACCAGCGTGGAAAGAAGGCCAGGCAGGGGCCAACTACCTTTGGCAAACTGTATATAACTGCAAGGAGATTGCAGAGTAGAGCAGTTTGGGTGCCTGCCTCCCTAGAGAACATTTCAGACATGTGCAAAGTCATGGAGGAGTGGCCTCTTACACGCCTCCATGCCTTTGCACATGCCTGGAATGTCCACCTCTCTCTTGCCCACTAGGTACATCCCTTTTCATTATTCAAACACTTCTCAGTCATCAGACACTTCTATGTTGCCTTTCCTGGCTCCATGCTTCACTCCTTGCTTTTCTGTATTGCTTCTCAGTCTGGCACACACATTTGCCACTTCTATGTAATTATTTGTTTGTATTTTCTGACTCCTCCATGAGAATGTGAGATGTGTGCCTTATGTCATCTTGGTACACCAGGTCCTTGAAGATAATTTGGCACTGAGTGGATGCTTCAGGAATGTTCACAGTAAAACACACACACACACGCACACACACACACACACACACACTATATGAATGAATGAATGAATGAATGAATAAATAAATAATAAAATCGCCAATGTGGCTCTGTTGGTTGGGCATCGTCCTATGCACTGAAAAGGCACTGGTTCATTCCTGATCAGGACACATTCTGGGTTGCAAGCTGATCCCCAGTAGGGGGCATACAGGGCATAGACAATCCATGTTTCACTCTCATATCAATGTTCCCCTCTCTCTCCCTTCCTCTTTCTAAAAATCATTTAAAAATATTTTAAAAAATAAAATGTATCCTAAACTTCAAAAAACATTTATAGAGCAAATATTTTGTGCATAGTGCTAAGGGGAATAAAGAGAGGGGTTTTTTTTGTGTGTGTGTTTTTGTGTTGTTTTTTTTTCAGAACCGTATCACTTAAGATCTCACAGCTCTTAAATTGTGGATCTTTTTACCTGGAAAAACTTTACTGAGTTCCCTGGCTACACTGAGCAAGTGGAGCCTATCATTGGTGTGAGGGGAACCAGTAAATATTTGTAAAATGAATGAATGGATGAGTACTCCTTGATGGTCTTCTTTAGAGTTCAATTATATGAGAAGAGAGGAAAGAATGAAGGAGGACAAAGGTGGTTAGGGAAGGCATTTTGGATTTATATAGACAAAGAGGCCTAGAAAAAGCACAATCAGGAAATAAAAATCGTATACCTGTGTCTTATAGCTATTCTATCACCTGGCTCTCTGTTGGCATTTGATGGGACTTCACTGGCTATTTGGCATCTCAGAGGATCACAGAAAAGCAGCCAAGAGACAGTGTGATCTAATGCCCACTCCCCCACTCCCATCTTTCTTACAGATGGGAAACTAAGTCTCATAAAGGAAAAACTCCATTACCCACATCACATACCTAAATATGAACAGAAAAGAAAGAAAACCCATGACTCCCAACACCCCCTCCTTCCAAATCCAGGATTTATATTAATTAAAAGATGCACCCAGACTCTTGATCAGACACCAGCCATCAGTGAACCAGGGAAGTGGTCTAGTAATGTCGGTGTAGGTAGGCAGAAAGTGGGGGTAGGGTGTGTAGGCATTGGATAGTTCAGAGGATTTCTGAGTTACCTTGTTTGAGGTTTAAACATTTCCTTGCACAGTTAAAGTTGCAACACTTCATCTTCTCTGGGCACTGTCTGCTCTTTAGACATTGGTTTATTTCGTTCGTATCACAATGTATTTTGATTTTGGGACATGTGTCTAAGGGGAGGGAAGAAAGGACTTTGAAGGGGCCAGAACACCATTCCCAGGTCTAGGGCACCGCTGCAGACTTAGGGAATTTTGTTCAGTTCATTGTCCACAGAAAGTAGTGATCTTCAGAGGACTTATGATTGGCACACTGCTGCCCCCATCTCCACCCCATCACAATTTACCATCTAATCCCTAAATTCAGCCTTCTCTCCTATACTCACCTCCCACAAAGTTTTAAGGAGAAGGACACTCTCCCCTAGGACTGTTCTGTTCACTTAACCTTCCTGTATTTGGACATTCCCTGAGTGAGGGTGGGGTGGGAGGAGGTGCTAGAGCTTTCGGTGATTGAGCTCTCCATTTTTGGAGTTAGATGGCCGAGTTTCTGAATTTTGTGAAATCTTTGGTATGGCAGGCACCATCTCTGATCCTCTATTTCCTTATTTGCCTATGATTGTTTTGATGATAGTGTGACAAAGCTAGTAAAGCAATTGGCAGGCTGCCTCGGGCATAATAATAATAACTAATATTAATGAAGTGCTTACTATGTACTTGTATTTTTCTCCTTAACCTTCATGACAACTCTATGGGTAAGCCCTATTAATATTCACATTTTAGGGCCAACCCTGCTGCCTTGACAAGCAGCGTGCACATCCTATCCAGCCATCTTGACACATGGCCCACCTGGATGCATGGGTCTGCAATAAGAATCCATCAGAAATGAAAAATGACATAGCTGAAATAAAAAATACCCCGCATGGAATCAACAGTAGACTGGAAGAAGCTGAGGACTGAATCAGCAAATTAGAAGACAGGATAGAAAAAAACACCCATTTAGAGCAGCAATTGGAAGAAAAATTAAGAAGCAGGAGGAGAGTTGAAGGAAGCTTTGGGACAACATACTATGTAACAACATCCACATCATAGGGGTGCTGGAAGAATCTGAGCAAGGAATGGAGAACCTGTTGGAAGAAATAATGACAGAAAAACTTCCCTGACCTGGTAAAGGAAAAAGTCACAGAAGTCCAAGAAACACAGAGTGTCCCAATCAAGATGAACCCAAAGTGACCCACACCAAGACCCATCATAAATAAAATGCCAAATGTTAAAGACAAAGAAAAAATATTAAAGGATGCAAGAGAGAGAGAGACAGTTACCTACAAGGAGCTCCCATTAGACTTCCAGCTGATTTCTCAATAGAAACACTTCAAGCCAGAAGGCAGTGTCATGAGTATACAAAGTAATGAAAAGCAAGGGACTGAATCCAAGACTACCCTATCTAGCAAGGCTATAATTCAAAATTTAAGGTGAAATAAAGAGCTTCATAGAAAAAAAAAGGCTGAAGAAGTTTATTACCACCAAACCAGCGCTGCAAGAAATACTAAAGGGACTGTTGTAAGAAGAGAGAGAGGAGCACAGGCATAAAGAATAAAAGTGGCAACAAATAAATACCTATCAATAATAGTCTTAAATGTAAATGGCTTAACTGCTCCAATCAAAAGACATAAGGTAGCTGAATGGATAAGAAAACATATTACCTGCCAATTGCTTTACTAGCTTTGTCACCCATATATACGTTGTCTACAAGAGACCCAACCCAGAACAAAAGACTCACATAGGATGAAAGAGAAGGGATGGAAAAAATTTTCCATGCAAATGGAAATAGAAAAAAAGCTGGGGTAGCAATACTCATCTGACAAAATAGACTTCAAAATGAAAGCCAGAACAAAAGACAATGAAGGCCACTTCCTAATACTAAAGGGACTGATACAATAAGAGAATATAACCCTAGTAAATGTATATGCATCTAATATAGGAGCACCCAAATATATTTTAAAAACTTCTGGCCTTAGCCAGTTTGGCTCAGTGGATAGAGTGTCAGCCCTTGGACTGAAGGGTCCTGGATTTGATTCTGGTCAAAGGCATGTACCTGGGTTACAGGCTCAATTCCTGGCCCCAGTTGGGGCATGTGTGAGAGACAACCGATTGATGTGTCTCTCTCACATTGATGTTTCTCTCTCGGTCTTTCCCCCTCACTTCCATCCTCTCTCTAAAAAAAAAAATCAATGGAAAAATATTCTTAGGTGAGGATTAACAACAACAACAAAACAAACAAACAAAAGACTTCTGGAGGATTTTAAGGGAGAGATTGACAGCAATCATAGTAAGGGACTTTAACACCCCTGGCATCACTGGATGGATCTTCCATACAAAATATCAACAAGAAAACAGGGACACTAAATGACACACTAGATCAAATGGATTTAATTAACATTTACAGAACATTTCAACCAGAGCTACAGAATATACATTCTTTTCAAGTACACATGGGACATCCTCAAAGATAGACCACATGTTAGGACACAAAATAAGTCTCTACAAGTTCAAGAAGATTTAAATTATATCAAGCATCTTCTCAAGTCACAATGGCATGAAACTAGAACTCAACTACAATAAAAATACCCCAAAATATTCAAACACGTGGAAGCTAAATAGCAAGTTTTTAAACAATGAGTGGGTTACCAATGAGATCAAAGAAGAAATAAAAACACTTCCTGGAAACAAATTAAAATGAACACACAACAACCCAAAATCTATGGGACACAGAAAGCAGTCCTGAGAGGGAAGTTCATAGCACTATAGGCCTATCACAAGAGACAAAAAAAAATTATAATAAACTATTTAACCCTACATCTTAAAGAATTAGAAAGAGAACAAGAAAATCCCAGAGCAAGTAGAAAGAAGGAAATAATAAAGATCAGAGTGGAAATAAATGACATAGAGACTTAAAAAAAATACAAAAGATAAATGAAACCAAGAGCTGGTTCTTTGAAAAGATAAACAAGATTGATGAACCTTTAGCCAGACTCATCAAGAAACAAAGAGAGCCTTGGCCAGTTTGGCTCAATGAATAGAGTGGTCGGCCTGTGAACCAAAGAGTCCCAGGTTTGATTCCTGGTCAAGGGTATGTACCTCAGTTGCAAGTTCCCTAGCCCCAGTAGGAGTGCATGCAGGTCTCTCTCTCTCTCTCTCTCTCTCTCTCTCTCTTTCTCTCTCTCTCAAGCAATGGAAAAATATCCTTGGGTGAAAATTTAAAAAAGAAACAAAGAGAGATGACCCAAATAAATAAAATCAGAAACTGAAGAGGTGAAGTAACAACTGACACCACAGAAATACAAATTGTTGTAAGAAAATACTTTGAACAGCTATATGCCAACGAAGTGGATGACTTGGATGAAATGAACAAATTCCTAGAAAAATATAATCTTCCAAAACTGAATTAGGAAGAATCAGAAAACCTGAATAGGCTGATAACAACTGATGAAATTGAAGCAGTAATAAAAATACAGGAAACAAAAGCCCTGGCCCAGGCAACTTCACAAGGGAATTTTACCAAATATTCAAAGAAGAACTAACATCTATCCTCCTCAATCTATTCCAAAAAATCCAAGAGGGAGGAACACTTCTAACCAAAACCAGATGAAGATACTATACCAAAGGCATATTCCACAGATCTAGAATACTCCAAAAATTCATATGGAACCTAAAAAGACCCTGGATAGCCATAGCAATCTTGAGAAAGAAGAACAAAGTTGGAGAGATCACAATATCCGATATCAAACTATACTACAAAGCCACTGTGATCAAAACATCCTGGTACTGGCACAAGAACAGGCATATATAGATCAATGGAACAGAACAGAGAACCCAGAAATCGACCCAAGCTGTTATTCTCAATTAATATTTGACAAAGGAGGCAAGAGCATATAATGGAGAGAACATGTTTATCAATGATACATCAGATAAGGGGTTAATTTCCAAAATACATAAAGTACTCATAAAACTCAACAAAAGGAAGACAAACAATCCAATTAAAATATGGGCTGAGGACCCAACAGACACATCTCCAAAGAGGACATACAAATGGCCAAGAGACATATGAAAAAATGCTCAGAGTCACTAATCTTCAGAGAGATGCAAATTACAATCACAATGTGGAGAAGTGCATAGGGGCCACTGTAGTAGGCAGGCGGTCTGGTGTTGCCCAGGCCAGGCAGGGTTCGGGGTGAAGGCACCCCCGCACAACACCTTCCAGACCAGGCCCTGACACGCCTGTTCTTGTGAGCCTTGTGGTAGAACAGCTGTTTGACCCATTCAAAGGAAGGATGAAAGCTCTATCTAAAACATGTTGTGAATGGAAGAGACCTGTCATTATGAAAATGGTATGGCACTCGGAACAGACACTTAGAACAGCTCTCATCTCAAAGAACCCAGTGCTTGTGTCCCAGTAGAAGATTGATGCTGCAGAGTGGTGTTTGATTGGATCACCTTTCATCCTGAGCCTCCCCAAGACCTTGAAGAGTTTTCAAATGATGCTTCCAGAAAGACACCTTCTCCAGAGAAACACAGTATTTATATACAGTGCACTGGATCTCTAGGAAACACCAGAATTATCAGTGAAAAATCTATTAAATGGCTCAAAGGCTACTGTGAAGCAATTTTCTATGGCTTGACAGTAAAATGCCTAGAACCAGTTCCTGTCTCTGCAACGAGTTGTTCCTTTACAGTCAATGATAATATACAAAACCTTCAAATACATGCAGGGCACGTCCTGAAGTTCTTAAAAAAGAAGGAAGCTGAGGATGACTTCTGTGTTGCGGGAATAACAAGGATACATCTTCACCCAAGAGACTCCTGAAATTTTGTCTTTGGGCAGGTCTCTGACAGATGGTGTGGGGATGTTCAGCTTTGTAAGATATGGCAGTGATTTCTACATCTCAGGCTATGAAGGCAATGTGAAGGTGTCGCAGAAAACAATCTTCAAGTGGCTACTCCGTGTTTGGTAACTATTATACTCCTGCAATGACTGGTGTTTTGCTGCTTCAGTCCTGTAAGACTTCAGCACACGAAATTAGACACATATTTGGACTTCGACCCTGCCAGTGGATTGCATGCCTAGAACAAGCACTTGGAAGAAGCTAACCAGTGCCCCCTAAATCCGTGCCCTGTCTGTTTACACAAGTTGCAGTGTGCTATTAGCTTCAACGTTGTAGAAAGATACGAAGGGCTGGTGAGGTGGATTGATGATGAATCTGCTGACTCACCAGTCACTCCAAAACATAGTCGTGAGAATAATGTGCATTTGCCCTGTGGGAACCTTTACAGAGTGGATAATGAAATGCCTTGCTGTTGTCCAAAAATAAGAACCTTCAAATAGGAGTAATTAAAATAAAAATTTGCACATTAAAAACAAAAAACAAAAAAATGATGATGAGGTACCACCTGATACCTGCCAGAATGGCTACCATCACTGAATCAACAAACAACAAGTGCTGGCGAGGATACAGAGAAAAGGGAACCCTAGTGCACTGCTGGTAGGAAGGCAGACTGGTACAACCACTATGGAAAACAGTGTGTCGTTTCCTCAAAAAATTATAAATGGAACTGCCATTTGATGCAGTGATCCCACGTCTAGGAATATATCTTAAGAAGCCTGAAACACCAATTAGAAAGAATTTATGTAACCCTATGTTCATAGCAGAATTATTTACGATCGCTAAGATCTGGAAACAGCCCAAGTGCCTGCCCATCAGTAGATGAATGGATAAAAAAGCTGTGGTCTATTTACACAATGGAATACTATGCAGCTATAAAAAAAGAAAGATCTCTTACCCTTTGAGACAACATGGAGGGACCTGGAGAGTATTATGCTAAGCAAAATAAGCCAGTCAGAGAAAAACAAATATCACATGATCTCTCTTATAAGTGAAATCTAATGAATAAAATAAACTGAAAAACAGATCCAGAGACATAAAAGTATGCAACAGACTGAAGATTCTCAGAGGAAAGGGAAGAGGACTGGAAGAGATTAACCAAAGAACTTATATGCATATATGTGGAGACAGACAGTAGTTCCATGAAGGCCTGGGGGTAAGGGGGAGAGCAGGAGTGGGCAGGCAGGGGTCAATGGGGGGGGCGGGGAGAGGGGAGAAAGGGACATCTGTAGTACTTTCAACAATAAAGATAAAATATAAAAATATTCACATTTTATATCAGAGGAACCTAAAGCACAGAGAAGTTAGGAGAACTTTGCCCAACATCATACAGCTGCTAAGAAGGGGAGCCAAGATTTGAACCTGTGAAGTATGGCTCCACTGTGGTCTGAATGCTCTGTATGTTTTAGCTGCTAATTATGAGGGTCTTCATATCTCAGCATTTCAAGGGACTTCCGGAGACCATTCTTTACCCCAAAGGCAAGGATCCCCTGTGGGTGTGGGAAGACTTTTGGGGCCTGTAATGGGAAGGGTAGTGCTAGGGGGAGTGGCCTTTCATATGGAAAAGACCCTTAAGCTTCCCAGTTCCCTTAGTTTGTTTCATGAGCTCCAGGTCCAGGCACTTTCAGGAAGTGAGATCTCTCATAATGATGGTGTGGGAGTGGGGGTGGGGGGTCAATTGCCACTGACTGTTTCCTGCATTCCCGGAGGCGTCTTACCTGAAAAGAAAACTCCAAATATCTCCCCTCTTTCCCGCCCAGGATCCCAGGCTGAGATGGGGGAAAGCATTTCTCAGGGGTAGAATTCTTTGT
This sequence comes from Myotis davidii, assembly GCF_000327345.1. Taxonomy (NCBI): domain Eukaryota; kingdom Metazoa; phylum Chordata; class Mammalia; order Chiroptera; family Vespertilionidae; genus Myotis; species Myotis davidii. The sequence goes on from NW_006283169.1 coordinate 191,468, forward strand.
TCCTTCCTCCCAGCTGAGTTCCATTTCTCCACTGGGAGGACTGAGTCCCCAATACTTACTGAAGAACCCCTCAACCAGCCCAGGTTCCTGGACACCCGCCAGGAGGATGAACAGTACCAGTATTGACAGAAGTCCTGAGAGCCCCATTTTAGGAGGGGCTGGTCTGGCTGGTGGCACCAAAACTAAGAACAAGTGCTAAGCAGCAACCTCAGAGCTTAACACTCCAAGAGGTACAAGTCCCTGGAGACCAGCCAGCTACTCTCCCTCCTCCAAGGAACGCCAAGTCCCCGAGACCATGAATGGGACTAGCTGACACCCACAGCACCAACCCTGAGGGAAGAGGCTCCTGATAGGCAGCATCTAGTCCTCAAGTGAGCTGAGGCTCTCTGGCTGTCTGGTCAACCAGAGAGAGAAAGTTTATCGGGGGCTTCTAAACTCCTTTAGCAGAGGGAATGTTCGATTCCAAGGTCTCTCATTTTTCAGGGAGAGTTTGGAGGTCAAGAGTATCCCAGGTCTTGTCTTTCTTTCCGAACTTACTCTTCTGGTGTGTTTATTTTTCTGTCTGCTTGTTTTTCTCACGCTGTTCATTTTCTTCTCTCTGTGCATCCTTCTTTTACTCTGTCCCTGTCTTTCTCTCTCTTTTTTTTCTGTGAGTCTCTCACGGTCTGGGTCTCTTTCTCCCTGCCCTTCTATTTCCCTCTGGTCTTTTTCTTCTTTCTTCTCTTTGGGCCATCCCTTTTCTTTAACCATCATCAAAGAGTAAAGCTATTGCCACGAATAGCATGGAAGGGAGGAGAAGGTTGATTCCAGATTGAACCAAATCTTCAGAGTGCCTATCAAAATCATGATACTTTGAAAGCAGGAGAGAATGTTAGGGCTAACGGAGAGCTTCTATCATTGGGTTCAATTTGGAATAGGTGAAGCAGGAGGGAAATAGTAAATGAATGTCAGTTATGACCTCAGAACCAGCTGCATCAATGAGTGGGGCCTGAAGATTATTCCATTGAACTTTCCAATTTAAGGCTTGAAGCATCAGTAAGACATATTCTCAGCTCACCTGCAGCTGCAATTCTAATGTACATTTTTTTCTAATCCATTTTTTATAATTGAGATGGAATTCACATTATATAAAATTAACCATTTTAAGTGAACAGTTAAGTGGTTTTTTATTACCTTCATGGTGTCGTGTAACCATCACCTTTATTAGTTCCAAAACATTTTTATCACAAGAGAAAACTCCATACCCATTAGCAGTCACTCTCCATTTTCCCCCAGCCTTACTCCAGCCCCTGGCAACCACTAATCTATTTTCTACCTCTATGAATTTGCTTATTCTGGATATTTTATATAAATGGAACCATAGAGTGTATGGCCTTTTGTGACTGGCTTCTTTCACTTAGCGTAATGTTTTTGAGGTCCACCCACAGTGTGGCATGTATTCATGCTTCCTTCCTTCTTCTGGCTGAATAATATCTAGTGCATATTGATAGCTTTCCACTTCAAGCATCAGAGTCTCTACTTCTCTGCTGAGAGTTTTTTCTGGCTCCTGGGAGCTTGCTCAGATTCCATACAGAACAGCCTAGAAGAATGAGGGATTTCATGCCCCCCCCCGCCCCCCCACCCCAGACATCCAGGAGGATATGGGAATCAGTGGATACACACCTCAGCTTCCCTGTAACTACAGATGGAGACATGTTTTACATGGTCTTGTGGAAGGTCTCCAGTAGAATTAAGCTACAGTTTGCACAGTGGTAACCAGCTCATTATCAACTCCTCGCTTTCCTATATCACTTACCTACTCCTCACATTTATCTCCCAAATAAACTACTTTTACCCATGCCCTTGTCCTAGGATCAGTTACTGGGGTATCCAAGCTAAGGCAATGCCCAGGAGCCCTTATCATAAAAGGGTCTTGCAATTTTTTGAAGAAACAGAGGAGAATAACAATATCCCTGGGGTATCAATTTTCAAGGTTCTGATTTTCTTCACTCCCTTTAATGGTGTCTTCAGAAGCCTCAGTAAGCTTTTACTCTCCACAAACCATAATGTACCAATAGATGTGAGTCATTCAGCCTTAGAGGCACAGGATCAAACAGTATTTTATTGGGAAAAAATGGGAGCTACATAGGTATAAACAGGGGGTGCTAGAAGTTGGACTTTAGAAATGGGAGCAAAACAGGATATTTTATATGAAAAGAGACTGAAACGGAAGAAGGGGGGAGCAGATCCAGGGGTTTAGTCTTGGGAAGGGCTAAGGCCTTGGAATGCTGGGAGTGGAATAGAGGAAGCCAACTTGGAGTGCCAATCGGGCACACGGACAGAGCCTTGAATCATGAGCCAAATCCTGGTGGTGTTCCAGTTAATCCATATGCATTCAGGATTAGAAGCCTGTTGACAATGGGGACCAAGACCAGTCGAGCATCTTGGGCTTATCTTCAGAACTAGTCTTGAAGTTGTGTTTGAACATTTCCACAGGACATTAAACAGAAGTGAGTTTACTTTGGGAAGCTATACATCTTCTTAGAGGAAAAATGGATGTGGATGGGAGTGGATTACTAGCAAAATATTGTAATGAGGAAATTAATGGCCTGGGTGGTTGGTCAACATGCCCAGTGCTAGGCTGGGTGTCATGTGATCTCTCTGAAGTTGGGTCTCTGATATTTCACCACATCTGCACCCTCCCTCCACTCCTCATACTTGCCAGCTTTGGTTCATGGCCACGTTTTTTCCCAGTCTCAGTTCCCACTAAGCCCCTGTCCAGCCCTCTGTGAGATATATTCTTACCTCCTGGTTGAAGCTGATTGTGCCAAGGATGCAGCCATCCTAGAGTGGACTAGCCAACACCCAGACCGCCCACGTGGCCCTGGGGAGGATGGGAGGTCAAGGCCCTTGGTACTCACGTTTTTTGGAGCACATATTCTGACACAGGTCTTTGGTTTGGAAGTTGTTATTGTTTCCTTGGCAGCCACCATAGATGAACATGGAACAGGTATCATTCTTCTTATCATACCACCAACGACGAAAAAAAGCCATGCAGGGACCAGGATTTTTCGGCAAACTGCATATATCTGCAGGGAGATCCCAGAGTTGAGAACTTAGAGTGCCCACCTGGAAAAAATACAACTGTTACTGTCCCTTTGGCAACCCCTGTAGAATAAAACCGAACCGTCTCCACTTCACCTGATCACACCGTGGGGCCCAACCCCATTTATGTATTGTGCACATTTCACGGAGACCGTAAAGTGGAGCTGTCTGGGCAACTGCCTCCCTGGGAAACATCGGTATCTCCCTTCCCTTCTGGTCACTGGCCTCATTGTCTCCCCTGAGAGTGAGGAGACTCTGGCTTCAAGGTTCTTTTCCTAATTCAGTGTCTGCCCATCGACCTCCCACATGACCTCTCTTGTCCTCGACTTCCATTTCTGTAAAATGGAAATGCAAAGTCTCACCCTGCTTGTTGCACAGGGCTGTCCTGAGGGCAAGTGAGACCACCCTCATGGCCCTCTAAGTTGCCAGCTCTTTGACTGTATCTGAATGTGCAGCTTTGAACACAGTGCTTGGCAGAGAGTAGCTGCTCAAAAAACATGCCCTGAATAAATAAAAGATATGGAAATTAGAAATTATAAGCCATTTACTCTGCCTTCCAAAGCATGCCAAGAAGAGACTATGTGATCGTGAGTAAAGTGCAAGCCCAATGCAGGGAAGGCGAGAGTAGTTTTTCAGATGGTCAAGCCCCCTTTCTTCTTGTGGTTAGTTTCATTCCTGTTATGAAATGAATTGCATCCCCTCACCCCCCAACCCATTTATATGTTAAAGTCCTAATCCTCAGTACCTCAGAATGTGACCCTATTTGGAAATAGAGTTGAGTTATACTGGAATAGGGTGCATCTCTAATCCAGTATGACCAATGTCCTTAGAAAAAGGAGAAATTTGTTCAGAGACACACACAGGGAGAACACCATGTGAAGTTGAAGACAGAGGTCTACAAGCCAAAGAATGCCAACCATTCCCAGCATAACCCCCAAAATTAGGGGAGAGGCATGGAACAGATTCTCACACACAACTGAGAAAGAACCAACCCTGCCAACACTTGACCTTGGACTTCTAGCCTGCAGAACAGTGAGACAATACATTGCTGTTGCTAAAGCTGCCCAGTCTGTGGTACTTTGTTTCAGCAGCCCTGGCAAACCAAAACAGGTCTGAACTAAACTGCTAGTTCAGCTGAACTTAAGTCCTATTGATTTTCACTTCCTCATAGCCTACCTCTCTGCCACTCTTTTTCTTAGTTTCAGGTGTGCAGCATAGTGGTTAGACAATCATATACTTTACAAAGTGTTTCCCCTGATATTTCCAGTATCCAACTGGCACTAGTCTGAAGTGGTCAGAGGAGGTTTGCTGGTGCTGTTAGACTTACCAGGTTAGGCAGAGAGGCGGGGAATCTAGAGCAAGAAGCTAGATGATACCATTTGCAGCAACAATGTTGGTATATGGTGGGCCAACAATGGCCACTGGGGACTCAAAAGAGTAAGAGTGGAAACTAGCCAAGAGACTATCATCACACCCTTGCACCCCTTTGCAGGGGAAAGCGAAGCCCAGACAAAATGAGGACATTACCTAATGTCAGACATCATATTAGGGGCGGAGATGCATGTAGAGCCCATGTTTCCCAAGTCTAGCAGTGTTGCTCACACACCTACCCTTAGCACACCAGGGACAAAGCCAGCCCAAGTGGGCAGACGGTGAGGGTTTGGGCAGAAGGATTGGTTATTCAGAGGCTCTGAGTAGTACCTTGTTGGAGGTCTAAACATTTTTTCCCACAGTTGAAGACACAGCACTTCTTCTTGTCCGGACAGGTTTTGTTCTTCGAACATTCATCCCTTTCTTTGAATTGGCATTTCTCTCGGATTCTGGGGCATCTCCCTGTGGAAGAGACAGTTTTACAACCATGAGTCATGGAGGGCACAGTGCCCATCTTCTCCAGACCCAAGGCAACTCTGGGGAGTCAGGGAAATTTGCTTTTACTTTGCTCTTCCCATGAGTCCTTTTCCTCAGGGTGTCCTCATGTATTTCCCAGCACTGCCTGCACTACCTTCCTTCCTGACCAGCCCTCACTCTCTACCTTCTTATCCCATCCCTAGTCCCACCATCAGCCCAGCCCATCTAAGGTAGGATTTCCCATCCTTGATACTAGTGACATTCCAGTTGGATAATTATTTGATGGGAGAGAAGAGCTGTCCTGTGCATCGTAGGAGGTTTAGCAGCATTCCTGGCCTCTACCCACTAGATGCCAATAGCACACCCAGTTGTAACCAAAAATGTCTCTAGACTTTGCAAATGTCCCTTGGAAGGCAAAATCATCCTGTTAAAACCCACTGGTCTGTGCTAATCTGGTCATTTTGGCCGGGTCAGGGAGTCACCGTTCAGGAATTCCTTCTTGAGGGGGAGGGGTGTATTGTACAGTGATTAATACCACTCAACCTGGCGTCAGACAGTTAGGTTTTTAAATTCTTAACTCTTGGTTTACCACTTACTCTCTCTGAGCCTTGGTTTCTTCATTTGTAAAATCGTTTTAGCCTCACAGAGTTATGAGGAAGAAATGAGGTAACACATATAAAGCTGTAATTACAGTAACTAATACACAGTCATATTAACTCTCATTTAATCCCCATAATAGCTTAATTAATATCCCCATTTGGCAGATAAGGAAACTGAAGCAGGTGGAGTTTAAGTAACTTGCCCAAGTTTACATGGCTGCTAAGTGGTGAAAGCAGAATTTGGACCCACCAAGTCTGACTCCAGATCCCTCTCTTTAAATCCCTACTTTCTGAGTGTTCTGTAAATGGTAGCAATTAACATTATTACTATATAGTCATGGAATATTGCTGTCTTAAGTTCAAAGGAACTTCTGGACACTGTCCTTTATCCCAAAGTCAAGAAACCTTTTGGGGTGCAAAACTATTTTATAGGACTGTATCTGAAATAATCAGGAATTGATAGGGATGATGTCCCAAGAAAGGGAGCTATTTTTGTGTGGGGTAAGAGGAAGGCCCCTTAAGCTCCCAGGATTCCTATAGACCCTCCCAGAAATGTTATATTCTATGAGTCTTCCCAGCCCCTCCCCACCTTCCCCCAAGAAAGACCCTCTACTTCAAAGGGGCAGTAAGGGTTGCCTTTTCTGGATTCTTACGTTCATAGAAGAGATCTTCAACAGAGAGGAAAATAGGACGAAATATTCCAAATATCTCTCTCCTTTCCCAACCCAAGACCAAGGCTAAGATAGTGAAAAGTAACCCTATTACTTGAGACCCCATTACTTACTTGGAGAGAACAAGTTAGTCAGACTAAGTCCTTGAACATTCTCTAGAAGGATGGATACCACCAGGATCCTCAAAAGTCCAGAAGACACCATTCTGAAGAAGAGCTGGCCTGTCCGTCTGGTGGTTCCAGAACATAAAAATGTCTGGCTGCCTCTGTCTAGCTAGCCTATTGTTTCAGTAGTCAGTATTTTGGATATGAGATCTGGAGTCAAGCCAGCCACTATCTTTTTCTCCTGGGAACACCACGTTTCTGAGAGTATCAATGTGGCGAGCTGGCAGCTATAACCCACAGCCCTGGGGAAAGGTCTCTTATTGGATGGCTCCTGGTTCTGGTTCTTAGTCCCCTGGGCTGGGCTGGGTCCTCTGGTCAGCTATGGGGTAGGAGTGAGAAAAGTGGGCAAAGCTTTGTCTCACTTTCCAGGCTACCTTGGAAGTGAATGGGGTCTTCTTGATAACGTTGAGAGTTGTGGAATGTCCTCATTCTCTGTTCATTTTCCATTTTATCTGCACACTAACTGGCACACCCCTTTTGTTTCTGACAATGTGTCTTTTTGCTCTCTTGGTATCTCTTTGCTTCTCTGTGTCTCTGTGTGCCTTTGCCTGACTTTGTCTTTTTCCCATGATCTCTGTGTCTCTTCCTCCCTTTCCCACTCTCCTCCCATCTCTCTCCCTTTTCTCTTTAGGTCACTTCTATTGTTTGCCTAAGGCCAAAGAATAAATATGTTGCCCCAGAGCAGGGTGTGGGGAAGGAAGCGGATGATAGAGTTTGCAGACAGAGTTTGTCAAGGTTGTGTTGCTTTGAGAACAGGAGAGAATGTCAGAGCTTCTAGAGAGCTGCTGTCATCTGGCGCAAACTCCCTGTTGTCTAAGGAAGAACTATCAAATGAAGAAATCTGCCTGAGAGACCACAATACAATAAAGGTCAATAAGACAACAGAGTTGTTGGATTCTAACTGGAATAGTGGAGGAGCCATTGGAAAGATAAGCTTTCCTATAGCCACGGAATCCAGAACATGAGCCAGTCAACCAGTCTTCATAGAGGGAGACACTCTTCAAAGAGTTAATGTCATCTCTAAGGTTCCTATCCCCTTTCCTAACTAGGTATTGCACTTTTGGGACAAGCTTTGTTCTCCCATTGTCCTACCTGGTGGACAGAAACTTTGTCATCAGTGGGTGACTATCTGGTCACAAAATTTAAGATCAAAGGCAGAGCCCCTCAGCCTATGGTTAGTGATGTCCTTGACTAGGAATGCCTAAGGCACTAGGGCAGCTTTATTCACTCATGTAGTGAGCCCCACGGACATTCCCCCTACCACCACCAGGACCAATGTGGTGCTTGGACCAGCCCTGTGATTCTTATTATGATTGCAGGACCCACCACTACTAAACCATCAGGGAACTTTGGAAGAACAATATTTATTACTCACAGGTCCCAAAGGGTACATGGCAGGCTGGAGGGCCACACAGCAAGGTTGAGGACAGAGAGAGGGGCAGAAAGTGTGAACCTGGGCTCTGTCTTTATTAACGTCCACGTCTGGGGTTCCATAGTTCACTCTATTAGATAATTTAAAGCATAACAGTGGGAATTAGAACATGGGAAGGGAGAAGCAGGACCACTCAAGTGTCAGTTATCTAGGTTACTCAGGGCTTTCTAAAAGGCAGCCTGGTTCTTTATCTAGTTATTTTGCTCACAGCTATGTCTTACAGCTGGCAATATGTTCACTAGAGGTGAGTGTCTTTGAAATGAATGCCTTGGCAATCAAAAGCTTACTTACATAACTATAAAACATGTCAGACACTTATACTACACAATCCCATCCCACCAACTTCACAGTCTCACTAGATCCCACAAAGAGACTAAGGAAGAGAATTTTTAATGAACAACCAAGATGTGTTACGCAGCCCTGTCCCTCTTATTCTACTACCTGCATTCTCCCAAACTTAGCCCCGGAGGGAATAAAAAGCTGAAATTCCTAAATGGAAGGACTCTGAGGGCCCATCAGGTCCCATGTCCTCATCTTACAGGTAGGGAACATTAAGGTCCAGAAAAGTGAAAGGGGCTGACTCAATGTCACCCAGCAGATGAGTGTCAGACATGATGTTAAGAGGAAGCTGAGTGTCTAAGTTCTTACCACAGGTCACCAGGGAATTTTCTAATATCGGTGTGAATATAAAATTTACTATGGAGTTAAAGGTAGAGAGGAATAGTGGGTCCAAAGAGAATGAAGTTTATGTCCTTAGTGAGGGGCAGGGGCTAAAGACCCATGGAGTCTGTAAGTGTCCAAATACTTCCCAGGGCTCCCAATCATGGTGAAATTGTCTCTACATTTTCTGGAAAGTAAATGAAAACTCAGAATTTCTTTCTTTCTTTTTTTTTTAGCAGAAAAATTTTTTTTATTTCTATCAAATTAAAAAGTTTGAATCATCCTCAAACAAGATAATCAAAGTAATCAATAATACCATGAACAGTTAGAAGAGCGTTTACAGATTAGGTTTAGACACTTTGAATTAAGCACATACACCCAAACCGAGGGGCGATGGTTTTCACATGGGCTCGTCATAAGCACGTGACTTCCGGGACAGTGGAGCTGACATTTCCCAGGACAATAAACCAGACACAAATTGTCATGAGGTCAGAGAACTGATTTGAGCTTGAGAGGGATCACAGTGAAATGCCATTGGAATTTGACAGTTTCCCCCAGAGATGTGTTCATCTCAAAACCAAAAGTATATAAACATCAGCAGCACAAATTCTCCTAAAACTAGAGAAGCCCTCAAGCCCTGACACCTCGGAGCTGACATAAAGACTGAGTTTGTGTTTTTCTTCCCTTTACTCTTCTTTAAGTTAAATACCAACCAATTTGTTCCTATTTAGTATGTTTTTGTCTTTACAGCCAGAGTTTAAAACAAAAAAAAAAAGAGAAAGATTTAATGAAATGGGGTTACACACACTAACGCCAGGGAGAATCTCCTAGGTGCTCTGCTCCTTTGGAAAGTTTACCCAGAGAATCTTTTATTTCAAGAATGATGCCTCCTGGAACAGCCTGATTATCACTAAGGAAGAAAGGACTATCTATGCCATACAAAAACTTTCTCCCTTTTGGAAATGTTTTATCATCTCTACCTCTTTCTCTCACACACACTAATTATGTCGGGGAATTTGCGGAAGCATACAGAGAACGGCATTTGTTTGGGCCAGAATTGTGCAATTTGTTAAGGAAAGATACGGTATGGCATTTACAAATCATCATCATGATAATACATCGCAGCAGATGCAGGAAGCAGTTTTTCTTTGTAGTTGAAATACAGCGTCATGGTTTCCCAACACCTGGGTCTTGCACTCTTTTCCTTTGCAAACCAAACTGGCTGAGTTATATACAGAAAGGGATGAGAACTTATGTCCAGACCACGTTTCTGTACTAATAGAAGTCTCCGTCACTGGGCTCTTCTTTTGAAAAACCAAATAGATAAGGAAGTTACTAAAAATGGAGAGGAAGAGAGAGAAAGCAATTCATACTGTGAAAATGACTGATTTATGAATACTTTCCCTGGCAAAATTAACAGCAGCAAGGAAAGATGCTGTCTGTTAAATGAAAGGTCATAAATGAAATTCACCAGGTAGATACAGATGCCTCCCAAGATCCTGTAATGTAGTAGAGTTGAGACATATGCCCTCTGCATATACAGGGTGCAACTACCACCAGGAAACCCATTTCCTGTCTTAGCACCAGAGTGCCAAAAGCAAAGATCCCGGAAGGGAGCAAATACACCGTTTCGCCTATTAATAAGAATGGAGAGCTCAAACTAAAGAAAGGTACCAAGCAGTCCCTTTTGAATTTTCTGATTAATCCCTGTAGGTACATAAAAACACAAATTCACATAAACAGGATTATTTCAGCTCTGGCCAGTTCACTCAGTGGTTTGAGCATCGACCTGTAGATCGAAGGGTCTAGGGCACTGGTCGGCAAACTCATTAGTCAACAGAGCCAACTATCAACAGTACAACGATTGAAATTTCTTTTGAGAGCCAAATTTTTTAAACTTAAACTATACAGGTAGGTACATTGTTATTAACTTAATTAGGGTACTCCTAAGGCTTAGGAAGAGCCACACTCAAGGGGCCAAAGAGCCGCATGTGGCTCGTGAGCTGCAGTTTGCTGACTGCTGGTCTAGGTTTTGATTCCCAATTAAGGCTGCCTGCCTCAGCTATGGGCTCAATCCCAGTCAGGTACACTGGGAGGCAACCAATCAATGTGTCTCTCTCACATCAATGTTTCTCTCCCTCTCTCTCTCCCCCTCCTCCTTCCTCTCATTCTCTAAAAAAAAAAAAAAAGTCAATGGAAAAATATCCTTGAGTGAGGATTAAAACACACACACACACACACACACACACACAGAATTATTTCAGTTTTTAAATACAGGGGGGCAAGAAAATTGAAGTAATATCTATTAATTAGGGTTAATTGTTGAGGATTTAATTAGACAATGCAAATAATGTGTTTAGCATGAAGTACTGGTCAACAATAACTACTAAGAATGCCTATTCTGTAACTCGTTTGGAAATTTGTGGTCTTTATGATTTGAGCAAAGACCTCCAGCAGGTTGGAATCTTTGGAATAGAAAAAAAATTAAGATTTTGTTTTCTCATAATTATAAAGCTGTCATAGTCCAGGCACAGCCAGCAAAACGTGTTTCCTCAACTCCATGGGCTCCATTCCCTTTACTAACTACTTATGTGCTTAGGTTACTCACAGGAGAAAAACACTGTCAGCATCAACATTTAGCAATATTTTCAAAATAAGCTTTTTAAAATCTTGAATAAAAAACTAAATTATTCTTTTAGTCCAGCAATTCCATATGGTCTTATTGCATTTATACATAACATAGGATCTTTTCACGTTATGTACAAGCCTATTTCTTTTCTTTCTTTCTTTCTTTTTTTTTTTGAGGATTTCCAAAAGACGCTGTGGATTTTATGTTTTCACAAAAATGAAAGAAATGGTATTCACCCATGAGAATCAGAGCAGCAGTTTAAGTAGACCCTCCGCAGAGCTCAGTTCCTGGTGTGTGAATAATTCAGTATCATCCCCTGGTGCTCAGCTCTCAGAAAGAAATTTCAGAGGGACAAAAGCAGTAAGTATCTGTATTAATAGCCTAGGGAGGGAAGAAACAGAAATGGAAAAAATGCAATCTAATAAAAAATAGCAGAGCTCTAGTTGGTTTGGCTCAGTGGGTAGAACATTGGCCTGCAGCCTGAAGGTTTCCGAGCTTGATTCCAGTCAAGGGCATGTACCTTAGTTGCAGGTTCCCTGGCTCTGGTGGGGGTGCATGCAGGAAGCAACCAATTGATATGTCTCCCTCACATAGTTGATTCTCTCTGTCTCTCCCTCTTCCTTCCACTCTCTCTAAAAATAAGTGGAAAAATATCCTCAGGTGAGGATTAACCAAGAAAATAAAAATAAGTGAAAAGCAGAAATCTTTCTTTCATTCCAGAATGTCTGAAAAAAAGAGATTCTGTGGAGCATGGATGCAGAAAAGAAGGTGTTACTCCTAAGAGAGAAAAAAATGAACTGTGGACACAGTCACTCAAAGTCATAAAATTGACCCTGGAAAGCTTCACCCTCATTGTCACCAGGGGGGCACATACCAGAGAACATGGGACAAATCCCAGGCTACAGCCTTTGGCATCCTCACGTCTACTGGTGCTACGGTTCAACAGCCTTTAGGGGATGGGGGAGACCCAAAGACCACCACCATCATGGCTACTGTGACAACAGCATGACTCTCAGATCAGCTAGAGCTTGGGTTATACATGTTTGAAATGCAGCCTGTATTTGGTTCCTTGTGAATGGCTTGACACATGTGCAGAGATATCTTCAACATGTATAAGTGACCCTTCTTTTGAAAGGCAGTTAAGAGCCTCCTCATTAACTCTTTCTACTCATTAGTTTTCAAATCAGTTCACCATTTACACTAGAAGACACTGCAAGCTCGCTCAGCTAGCTTCTAATTGGGACACCACACCGAAACTACACATATAATTGAAAGAACCACATCTTCCTGGTCCTTCCACTGGGCGGGCTCAGTATGCATCTTTGGATTGTATAGGTGTGATCTTGTTCAAGAAAAGCATATAAACACAGGGCCAACTTTTGTTAGTCTCCATTCCAGAAAATTGGTGGAACACTCCTGGGCCCTTGTATAGTTTAATGACTGGCTTTGCCACATCCTTGTCCTTTCTTAGCCTGGCAGCAACTGCTTCAGGATTATCATCCTACTGCTAGATGAATGGTTCACCAGTGATGTCATCAATCCCATGTACCAGTTCCTAGAGCATGAAGTGATTGAACATTGTCCCCCTAGCACTCAGCTCTTAGAAGGAATTTCAGAGGGACAAAAGCATTAACTATCTGTATTAATAGCCTAGGAAGCGGGGAAGCAGGTGTAAAAAAAATTCTAATAAAAATAGCAGCAGCCAAATTCTTTCATTCCAGAATGTCTGAAAAGAAGAAATTCTATAAAGCATGGGGTCAGGGCACATATAAGAATCATGTACAACTTAGTGAAACAATAACATGATGTTTCTCTCTCTCACACTCTCTTTAAAAATCAATAAATAAATTTGTAAAAAAGAAAATATTTTTACTTACTATCTAGGGTTGAGGTTCTAGGCACTTTAGTCCACAACGTGAGCAGCACTTCTCCCCCAACTGGCAATCCTCATCTCTCTGGCACTGGGGTTTTTCAATCTTTAGACATGTTGGGGGCTTTGGTGGGCAGGAACCTGTTTTGACTTTATGGGATACAACAAGGTACTTAAACTTTAAATACTTGATCATAAAAAAATAAAAATATCACAGCTTTTATCTCTTTTATTATAATACTAGAGGCCCAGTGCACGAAATTTGTACGGTGGGGCGGGGGGGAGGTTGTCCTTCAGCCCAGCCTGCAACAACACCAGTGTCCCTCACCCCGGCCTCCAGGCCAAGGCCTCTCCCCTCCTCTCCCTCCACGTGGCCAGGGCACAGACGTTGGGCTCGCATTCCCAGGGTGATGCCGCCAGCGTTCCTCCCTGGCCACTATGGGCGCTGCCATGTTTGTCTCGGATTGACGGCTAATTTACATATTACTCTTTTATTATATAGAATCAGCATGTAACTACAGTGGAGCCTTGACTTACGAGTTTAATTCGTTCCGTGACGGAGCTCGTAACTCAAATTACTCGTATGTCAAATCAACAGTGAACGAGTGAGACAAGTGATGCTAGGCTGATGTTGTGGCGTTCACTGTGACGTTCACTGCGCCAACTAGCAGTGGGGTATCTGAAGCTGGCTCATAACCCGAATTTTAGCTCACAACTCAAAGCAAAAAATCAGCCAAGAGACGGCTCGTATCTCGAAAAACTCGTTAGTCGGGACACTCGTAAGTCAAGGCCCCACTGTTTAATATTTCACATTATCCTGGATTAAGCATAATTATTGTGCTAATACTTATAAAATTGAAAAATCATTAAAAAAATAAATACTTGATCATAGTTTGAGACAAATTTGGAGTCTCTTAGGAACCCTAAAAAGGATTTTCTTCTGATTAAGCCTTTTATCTTTCCCCCTAGCATAACAATAGAGTGAAGGAAGCAGAGTATCAACTTTCTATGGCTAATAATTTTGAGGGACATCAAAAAGTTTTTCCATCTCTTACTTATAAAATCTGATAGTATTTCTACCTGTCCCTAAAGAATTAATGGATTTGGGTTATCTAATTCCATAGTACCAGAGGTAGAAGAAAGAGTATTAGAGATTATCAGAAGTTCCTTGTTTTATAAACTATAGAAATTGAGGACCATAGAGGGGGAAGTGAGTTGCCTAAGCCCACACAGAAAAGTTGGAAGTCAGTTGAAAAGACTTGACTCCTTCCATCATACCATGCTGTTCCTCAAAACACTGACAATCCCTGGGACAAGATCATACCATCTGAACAGTCAGGGGGGTGGAGGGGGGAATGAACACTAGCCTTAGAGGCTGGAGAGTTTACTTCTAGCCCAACATATTTTGCTACCAATCCTTTCCCTAGCACACCTTACAGGGTGTGAATATGCTGTGCATGCTCTGAAGTTCTCTGCAGACTTACTAGGAATATACTCAATGATTATGATTTTTGGTATGAATAAGTGCATCCTGTCACCTTGTAGGCTGTTGCAGAAAGAGATTCAGAATGAATGAGTTTTCATGGGGAAAAAATGGGGAGTGATAGCACACATGATTGACTTTGAAGAACAGCATAATAGTCTCCTGAGATCAGGAGGGCAACATGAGGATATTGTTTGGGTATTAAAGGGGGAAAGGTTCTCAAGAGAACTCTAAGGTTAACCTAAGACACAGCACAGCATCCTCAGCTCGTATACTTTGGGAGGCATACCCGGTACTCACCTATCCAGAAGACGGAACAAACAAAGCCACACATGGATTCACAACATTTTTCATTCTCAGCGCAATCATTGTCACTCTTACACGAGCCCGAACATTGCATACGGTCCTTGGAAGTAAAGAGTGGGCACTGTCCTTTCTTGACTAAAACAAGAGCAGATATGAGCTCCTTAAAACCCCATCCCATTGCCCCACCCTCAAACAACTTGTCCTCTTCAAAACTAGTATTTCTGTGACTTGGTTCATTCTGCCTACGGCTAGTGGGCTGTGGAGGAATGAAATGCCTCACATTTTATGGGATGCAATAGACCAGGGGTCCTTAAACTACGGCCCGCGGGCCACATGCAAATACAAATATTGTATTTGTTCCCATTTTGTTTTTTTACTTCAAAATAAGATATGTGCAGTGTGCTTAGGAATTTGTTCATAGTTTTTTTTTAAACTATAGTTCGACCCTCCAATGGTCTGAGGGACAGTGAACTGGCCCCCTGTTTAAAAAGTTTGAGGACCCCAGCAATAGACAAAGAGTTAGGATTGGTGTTTGAAGCCCCAAGGTAAAGTCCCAGTCCTGCTTCAGTTTCTCCTATACCAGTAAAATAGAAGTGTTATGTGAGATCTGCACAAATCAATGTAAGCCATTTTCGGGGATTTGGTTTTACTTTGAATGAGGAGTGACGGGATGACTCGCATTTTGAAAGGATCGTTGTGGCTATTGTGTAATAGATTGTAAAAGGGGAAGGATAGAAGCATGGAGACCTGTGAGTAGGCTGAAGCCATATCCAGGTGAGAAGATGACACCTCCTACCAGGGTAGCAGTTGTGGAAGTAGGAAGAAGCAGCCAACTCCTAGATCTATTTTCCTAACTAAACGGATGTTGATTGAAAAAGGAAGATATCATGGGTGATTTAGGAGTTTGGTGTTGTTTTTTACAACTAAGATGGGGTGATCTATGGATATGGCAGGTTTGAGATGGGAGAGTTAAGGTATTCAATTTTAGACAAGTTAAATGTGAGGCATTTATGAGATGCAGATAATCTCAAAGTCTGAGCCTTTAGCAGTATGGGTTTTCTGTTTCTAGTTAGACTAGGCTCTCAGATTGCCAAGGGTATTAGTCTTACCAGTTAACGAGCAAGCCTTCATGCAGTCTTCCTTGCTGAGGAAGTTGTTGGAATTTCCATCACAGCCTCCATATTTAAAAGGTTTGCATAAAAGATTTTTTAAATCATAATGCCAGCGCCTATCAAAATGCTTACAGTTTCCTTGATCGGATGGTAGCATGCAGGGTTCTGAGGGCAAGAAGCAAAGAGGGAAAAACATAAAAGGTAGCAAAAGAGGGAAGGGGTCAGGCCCTCAGCATTTTTATAATTCATGGTGTTACCATTCACATCATAGAAAGAGCCATGGTCAATAAAACTTCTAGTCTTCACTCTACTACAAATGCTCTGTAGTGACTAGCATCTCTGAGCATCTTTTCTACCTTGCAAAGGATCTCATAAAGAGTACACGAGAACGCTTTGGAGCTGATATTTCCACTTCTCTGAGCTTTGGGAGGGCAAGACTCGTTCAGCAGCTATATCCAAAGTGCCTAAGACAGTGCCTGACACATAGGAGCATTAAAATACTGAGAAAGAAAGAAAAAAAACACCCGCTCATGACTGGAAACTTACCTGATGCTCACAGCTAAGTCATGTTGTTTCTCTGTAGGACATAAACAATCTCACAGAACAGCCACATCAATCAAGGTCACTCTGAGACCAGTATAAATTGAACCAAAAAATAAAAATCACTGTGAAACCCACAAAATAACAAGCACCTTTGAGTGATTTATGCTTCTCTACTGATCCTCATTCTAGCCTGTCCTCTCTGTAGATAAGATTCACCGAGGTACTCATAGAATTGCCCCACTTTCTGATAGCATCCAATCTAGAGCCAACCCCCACTTCCTTAGACTGTCCCTGAAATAACCCTATCAAAGCCTCAATCCCATAGTAGATTCTTTCTAACAGCTTCTTAGTGAGATGCCTCAGGTTGTCTGTGATGAACTCTCTCCCTGACTGCAATGAGTAATAAACCCCACTTGTTTAATTACAGGTGTGTTTCTGGTGGACTTTGGGCAAAAGACACTGACAATAGATATTTGTTGAGTGGATTTATATAAAATGCAGAGTTCCCTACTATTAGATGCTCAATAGCTTGAGTTACCAGAAAACTTCCTTGGAGGCCAAAGAGTCCAACAACAACACCAGCGTCTAAGCTGACTGAGGTTTATATTTGGGACTGTGTGTCTCTTGACACACAGTGAGCATGCACTTGAAAGTTGGGAGTCTAATTAGAAAAGGTGCAAAACACGAACCCTGGCCTCTTTATCCTGCCATCCTAGGGAATGTTCAGCCAGTTCTGGACCAGTAAGAAGTAAGGTGCCTCAAATGGCACCTCTGCCTTCAGCCTGGAAGCCACTACCTTCGTATGGATCCATGCACTTCTTCCCACAGGCAAATTGGCAGCACTTCAAGTGTTCCTCGCAGCCATAATCCCCTGTACACGATCTTTGAATTCTAGTCTGACACTTGAGTCTCTCTTTAGGGCATATTCCTGGTTTCTCTGCAAGAAAGGTATGTCTGAATTCACAAACAACTCTTGAGAGTTTCAGCTCTTCTGCCATAGCAAAGGTGAATAGTGAAACTATCTCAGTCCTATCCTCTGCCTTTAATCTTCAGTTCTTGCTGACTGTATTTAGGGACTGGGTCTGCCTCTCACCACTCTCAGCCCATTGAGATAGATCTGAATTAGAAATGTGTGCCCACGTAGAACTAAAGGGGAAGCTTCTTAGATTCCAGGGCAGGGGGTTAAATGGTAACCAAGATCCTTGCCTTAAATTCAGGAGCTCTCTCCTCTCGAAACTTAATATTTTAATGCTTAATTCCTGTCTCTAGTATCTTAGTTGACAAGGGGAATTAATTAGTGGGGAGTAGCAGAAATATGGAAATAGGAGTCAGGAGGCCTAATTTTAGCCCCTAACTCCCTGTAAGTTCAAGACCAACCTGAGTTCCACTATATGATTCACATTTCCTATAAGGGGGAAGGAAATGTTGGAGTGGAAGAAGCACTGTAAGCATGACAGATCTGGCTTGGGAGTTTGACTCAACACAACCAACTAAATAATCTTAGAGAAAATGTCTTCCTTCGTCTGTGTCATAATTTCCCAATCTGCAAAATGAGAATTACAATCTCTACCTTATAGGCTGCTTAAAACAATGAAGTGGGATGATGCCAAAATGTACTTATCGTGCCTGGCACATGGTAAGCGCTTGGCACATATGGGTTTACTTCCTTTCTATTTAGGGCTAGACATGGCTTCCTTATTTCAGCTCTTGTATGAGGCAGAATTCCAAAGTTGTATCCTCAAGATTCCGATCCTCTAGTTATTGGATCAAACACCCATTTAGATACTGCTGTGAAGGGATTTTGTAAAGGGCATTAAAGTCCAAGTCAGTTGACCTTAAGATACATTGATTATTTAAGTGGGCCTGATTCAATTTCTTGAGTCCTTAAAAAGATAAGAGGGTCCCCCCCCCATAATTAGTAGAGAAGAAAAGGCCATAAAGATTCAAACTATAACACAAATCCATTATGCTGTTCATAGCTTTGAAGCTGGAGGAGGCTCAGTGCCAAGGAATGAGGGTAGACTCTAGAAGATGACAGCCAATAAGGAAACCTCAGTCTGCAATGGCAAGAAAAGGATTCTGCTAACATCTAGCGATCTTGGGAGAGTCCCAGAAGACAACAGTAGCCTAGATGACACCGTGATTTCCGCCTGGTCAGAACCTGAACACAGGATCCTCCTTCCTCCTACGAGTAACTGGTTATGCAGCAACAATGCTTCATTTTGCTTCATGCTCATTACTTCTCCAGTGGAACCTGACCAGAGAGGCATGATCCTTTTAAACAATACTGAGTCTTGGAACTATAGATGTTGAGAATTACAAACACCAAAATAATCATTAGCATCAACCTTCTAATTTCATAGGTTTAAAAACAATAAGGTCAGAGTAGATAACAGTGAAATAGGGGGAGGTCTGGGACTTCTAATCCATGGCTCACTCCAGAAGATCCCACATCTCCCCTAAGGACTGGCCACTGAGACTTATAATATTTTCAACTATATTTCTTACCTCTCCGTCCACCCTTAATATTCCTCCAAGGATAGCCTGAAGCTAAGAAGAGCATATGGTTCCCATCCTGCAGTGCACAACAAAATCATCTGTGCATCATTTAGCAAATATAGACCATGAACTGAGTCAGAATGTCTAGAAAGTGAGGTCCAGGGACTCAGATATTTCAAGTTGCTAGGTAATCTTGAAGCAGCCGGCTGGGCACCATCATGTAGACTACTAATTGGGAACCAGTGTTCTAGGTGTGGGCACAGAGTTAAGCAAATCACACAGGACACCTCCAAAGAGGTAAAGATGCATAAAAACCTTGGGATTATGAAGACAAACTTCCCTTCTCACTAGTGCTGACTCCAGCCAGTTCTTCCTGCTCCCTGTTTTGGGGGCTATTTAAACCTTTCTTGGGGTTTCAGTCTTGGTAGCCTCTTACCCCACTTTCAGCTTGAACTCTCACTTAGAATCCTCCTTCCTCCCTGTCAACCCTTCTCAGCCACTTACCTTGTGTGTACAGTTTCCATTGTGATACACACCCCAGGGGTTCCTCTGCTGTTACTGGGGATGGTCCCCAAAGTTCTGGTCTTAGCCCTCTCCTGTCATTACTTGACACGTACTTCCCAGATGACCACGTCCATTTCTGTGACAATCCCATCTGTGATTCCTTTATCTCCCCAAGACCTCTCCTCTCTTCCAGGCTAACCACCTGGGGACAATGGCATTTGAGCATCTCATAAGCACCTCTGTTGCAAGATGTTTAAAAAGAGCCAGTGTCCCCCGATGCCAAAACCGTGGCTTTTGTCTGTTCCCATTTTGACATTTGGCAACAATAGTCCCCATGAAATAAGCTCCTCCGTTTCCATCAGCCTAGCATCCTATCAGTCATGGACTTGGGTTGATTCAATCTCCTAACTCTCCAAGCCCCTCCCTTCTCCCTCTTTACTATGACTTCCTCTGACCTTTCTTAACTATTCCAACAGCCTCCTCACTGGTCCTCTGCCCTCCGGCTCTTATCTAGTGACTGATTAATTTTTTTAAATTAAACTTGGAAAAAACACACATGGGAAAAGTTAGGGAAATAATTTTCAGAGAGCAGGTGAGGGAAGGATCTGAAGGGCCCAAAGTGGGTGAGTAGGACTTGTTCTCTGAAACCATAGTGGAAGTGGCTTCATCCAACACAAGTCCTGGCCTCACGCCGAACCCTCAGTCTCTGAGAATGCCTGCTTAGGATGAGCAGCTACAGCTTTTCTGAACCCACGTCTGATTCTTTGGCGTGGCGCCGCAAATGTCATCTCCAAAGAGAGGGAGAGAAGCAGCAGGAGAGCTCTGCTCCTCCTGGAGACGGTGGCGGTGTGGCGAGGAAGGGGCCTGTGTGGGATGAGAAGAGGGGCAGGGGTTAGGCACAAACCAGAGAGAGACACAAAGCACATGCAGATGAACCTTAGAAATAATCCACCAATTCCTTTAGTTTACAAATTTAAAAAACTGAGAATCGTAATGGAGAAGGGGCTTGTCTCTGGTCACATGGCAAGTAGGACAGGACCTTCAGTCCCAGGACCCTCCCCATGGTCCCACACTCTTCCATGGTACAGTATGTGATCTACCCAGACACTTGCCCATGTGGCTCTGGGTGAGAGGCCACATGTGAATGATCACAGTGATTCCGCTGTAGCAGTTACAAGGCTAGTTTTCCCACAGTCACTCCTGGGGCAATCCCAGGCTCTAAGGAGCACTTTTCTTTGTACCACTCATGACAAGAAACAGATTTTCAGGAGAGAGCCTGGGCATATGGCCCTCCATCTTAGGAGGAACAATGATCCCAGATGACCTGGGGGTAACAAAAGGATCCCTTTTATTCCTTCTAGTGTTATCCGAGCCTGGGAACTTATGATCTTAGACAACCACATAAATAGATGATATTTCCCCACTAACTCACATCTCCATTTTCTAAGTCTCTTCCTGGCCCTTAAGTATTTTTAAAATATTATGATGGGAAGAACTGCTAATGCCTTACTGTATTAGCTCTCTTGGAGTAAATGCATTTTTTTTAAAATATATTTTTTATGGATTAAGATATTACATATGTGTCCTTGTCCCCACGTTACCCTCGAACTCCCCCGCCCCCACGTTGTCCGTGTCCATTGGTTAGGCCTATATGCCTGCATATAAGTCTTTTGGTTGATCTTTCCCCCTTACCGCCACCCTCCCTTACCCTCCCTCCAAAGCCCGACAGTCCAATCAATGCCTCTCCGTCTCTGGATCAGTCCTT
>NW_006283169.1:214964-216656 GCF_000327345.1 Myotis davidii
GGGCGCGGTTTTCTTTTTCAATCGGGAGGGAGTCTCAGGCTCCGGACTGCTCTGAATTCAATCCAGGTGAGTCTCTGGGGACCCAGACTCATACGGGGAGAAACTGGACTGTCTGGCATCAGTCGGGACTTGAGGGTGGCTTTCTCTCAGAGGTGCTTGCAGCGATTACCAGGACACTGAGACCTGGGACCTCTTAGGGAAGGACTGAGGATCAGCCATAGCTGTTTGCTCCGCCCTGTTGATTCCCTGAGCCCCCGCCCCACCCAAGCTGTGCCCAGAGGCTTTTGCATATGAATGGCCTGGCCCTTACATGAGAATTAACTGAACTATTGTGTAAAGCATGGTGTGGCTCAGTGGTCTCAGTTCGATTCCCGGTCAGGGCACATGCCCAGGTTTCAGGGGGCAGTCAATTCGTGATTCTCTCTCATCACTGATGCCTCTATCTCTCTCCCTCTCCCTCTCACCGAAATTAATAAAAACATTTAAAAAAAGAAAATCACTTGGGATTTGTGATCAGTATTCTAATTACTAGGAAACAAATTCTTTTGTAAGTATAAGGTTTTCTGTTGTATGTCTTTATAAAAATTAAAAGAGGCATTAATCAAGTTGATTAATATTTAAATTAGATATTTAAAATATTTTTTATTATAGAGCATTATGAGATTTTTGGCAACTTACTAGAAGTTCAAAGAACCAAGTGACATACCAATAATGAAATTTTATTCCCATGCACTTATATATCATTGAAATATGCATTCATTACCTATAGAATTTTGTTTATCAATAAAATTTTGTGTATTTATTAATTTTCAATGTATTTATTTATATATTCATTATTATTATAGTATTTAAATAACAAATGGAACAAAAAATAAAACCATAAGAAAAAAACTTATTCCTAGTGTCTTATGGTCCCAGTAGATGTAAACATTAAAGTGTAACTTATATGCATGTTTTTGTTGCATAAAGGTATGAAAAGTCATGAAGAAAAAAGTTTTGAGCATAACATTATATTCCATGACATGAAAGGTCTAAGCAAGAGGAATGGAAATAGGAGTTCAAGGAGAAGAAAAAGTGTTTTAAAATTTCCAACGATTAAGGTGGTTTTTATCTATATGTATATATTTTTTATCAGTACAGAGGTCTTTATTTTGGCACTCATCATGCCATGAATTCATAGGGAGCGGGTTCCAGCCACTCAGGCTCCTTCCCATTGGTTCTCACAAAGTGTGCTTGTCCGAGTAGAGCCAGCTGGTGCTTCAGCTGAACATAGGTATCTTTCTCTTTGGCTTCCTTTTTTCTTTTTCCTGATCATTTTTCTTCACACTCTACCTTTCCCCATGTGGCAGAGGTTGCTCTTTGCAATAAATCCAGGAGCATTTTGCACTGACAGATCTACAGATGTCCAGGAGCTGGGGGAACAGTGTGAATTTCCAGGTTACAACCTTTGAAAACTACAGGTAAGGCCCCATCATGGTCCCCTATGGCTCCCCCACTGGGAACACACACTCCCTGCCTCAAAGTCCTGTTTTGTTTCCATGCATGAAAGCTCCTTGTACACATCTTCCTCACCCCAATAGCATGGTGGGTTCTGCTGTGTGGCTACTCAACCACGAATGTGCCTTTAGCCTCAGCCATGAGGCAGGAGGCCTTGAGGAGAATAATTAGCTCTGTATGTCTCTTTAATAAAAC
>NW_006283169.1:219587-223035 GCF_000327345.1 Myotis davidii
TCTTTTTGGTTGTTTCCCATCTTTCTGGTAATTCCTACAAAAACACAGGTGGCAAACGGGAGATGACCTCGATGCCTAAAACAGATCAACCTCACAGGGTTAAATAATTCTAATCCCGACACTAACCCATAACACCATTTCATTCTGGAATAAGAGGAGTGTATCTCAAAAAAGATGAAAGTGACTGAAAGGCTCAGAGCCAGACTCCTGTTCAGACCTGACTCATGGGCACCCACGATCCGTATCTTCCCAGCACAAATCCGCGTTGTCCGTTGGTGTAAGGTTTATCTCAGAATAAATGAAAATCTTGTCAAAGTAAATGCAAATTTTAAAACTGTTTTGCTGTTGAGGGAATAAAATTAAAGTGCTCCGAAAATGACTTTGCTGATCTCTAACAACTAGAAATGGAGCCATGTTTAGCAATTTAACAGGTAAAGACAAATGCTGGCATGGCTCAAGGGTTGAGCATAGGCCTATGAACCGGAGGTCACAGTTTGACTCCCAGTCAAGGGCACATGCCCTGGTGATGGGCTCCATCCCCAGAAAGGGGCATGCAGGAGGCAGCCAATCAATGATTCTCTCTCATCATTGATATTTCTCTCTCTCTCTCCCTGTCCCTTCCTCTCTGAAATCAATAAAAATATATTTAAAAAAAAAGTTGAAGCTGATACCAGCATGGTGGTTGCCAGAGACTGTGGGATGGGAGAAATGTGGAGATGCTGGTCAAAGTGTAAAGCCTTCAGTTATAAGATGAATAAGCGCTGGGATCTAATTACAGCAGGGTGACTGTGGTTAGCATTGCTGTATTATATACTGGAAATTTTCCAAGAGAGTAAAACTTAAATGTTCTCACCACAAAAGAAAGAGGTGACTATGGGAGGTGATGCATATGTTAATTAACTTGATTGCCAAAATCATTTCACAATATATGCCTTTATAAAATCATTATGATGTAGACCTTAAATATATACAATTTTTATTTATCAATGACACCTCATTAAAGCTAGGAAAATTTGTTAGGTTTTTAAAAGTTTCACTGGGTATTCAGAACTAGATTAATAGTTTATTTTCTATCAGAACTTTGAAAATATATTTCTACTGTCATTAGGATTCTGTTGCTACTCTATTCAAATGGTTCTTTTTTTTCTTTTCTTTATTTTATTTTTTTACATGCAGTAAACATTAATATTTCAAGAAAAACTATTTTAAATATAATAATGTGACATTCAATAAGCATTAATACTTCAAGAAAAATGATTTAAAATATAATATTACAAGCAATAAACATTAATATTTCAAGAAAAACTATTTTAAATATAATAATATTACCAAAACTGTACTAACATAGTATAATATCATAAAAGTTGTAGGAACTATCAAAAATCTGCAAATAACAGGATTACTTCTATTATATTCTAAAATATTTTTTCCTCTGGCTCTAAATGATTCTTTTGTTTGTTCTTTACTTCAGTTACATATTTCATTTCTAGGTGTTCTATTTGGCACTTTTTCAACATTCTGATCATTTTTATATTCTCTTTAACTTTAATCATGTTGTTATTGCCATCTTTTAATTCCTTTCTTTTCCATTTATTTCCTAGGCATTTTAGTTTTGTGTTCTGTATGCAATAATCCCAGTATCTGAAGTCTTTGTGGGTCTCTACTGTTTCTCTTGAGTTTTCTTCATCTTTTCTTGTTTTGTAAAACTGTGTGTGAATTTTTCTCTATGAACCCTCATATTTAATAGACACTTATGTTTTTTATTGATATTGAGAGAGAGAGAGAGAAACATCAATCACTTGGCTGTCCCCTGCATGCACCCCAACCAGGGATCAAACCACAGCCTAGGTATGTGCCCGGACTAAGAATCAAACCCACCACCTTTCAGTGTATGGGAGGATGCCCCAACCAACTGAGCCACAACAGCCAGAGCTTTGGAAATTTAACTTTAATGGCACTTGATCTGTGGAATTTCTTGGAATCCTGTATTTAAGGAAGCATTTTCAAAACCAGTTTGTTAAACCAGTTACAAAAAAGCACCCTATGGTATCTGTTTTTTTATAATATTCCACTTATATGAGGTTCCTAGAGCAGTCAAATTCACAGAAACAGAAAATAGAACAGTGGTTTCTAGGGGCTGAGGAGAGGGAACTGGAGAGTTATTGATTAGTGGGTACAGAGTTTCAGTTTTGAAGATGAAAAGAGTTCTGCAGATGGATGGCGGTGAAGGTTGCACAGCAATATGAATGTACGTAATGCCACTGAACTGTGTGCTTAAGAGTAGCTAGGATGGTTAACTTCATGTTGTGTGCATTTTACCACAATTAAAAATAATTGAAAAAGAAAAGGGACTTTTTGTTTCTGCTCAGAGGTGTGGAGAGCTGAATAAAGTCCCAAACTTACATGGACAAAAAGCTGGACAACTTTTCTTGAGCTCACCAGAATGCTGAGGTCACAGGGCAACCAACCCCGCCAGAATCTAGGGGAAGAGAGGCACCTGCAAGGAGAGAGAAGCATGAGAAGTGATGACCAGCGGGGCGTGCAGGCGGGCACCAGTACGTAGAGTTCAGTTAGGATGATTGGCAAATTGCTGGAACAAAAGAAAGTGAAGTCCCCGGGGCTGCAAATACAGGCAGTCATACCCTCTTGTAGACTTTTTCTCCAGGAACCCCACTGAGCACTTAGAAGATATTTAGAGATCTGAAAGTCTCCCTTGTGATGCAGAACTGCGGAGGGGACAGTAGGCAGCAGCCACTATGGATGGGGCAAAAAATTCCAACTGGAAGCTTCCCTTTCTTTCCTACTGGCAAAGCTTTAATCTTGGGAGAGAGGAGCAACACTGTTCAGAGTAGAAGAGAAACCTCGACGCAGCTGCGGGGAGGGCAGCAATACTAGCCAGGTTTGGAACTTTGTCCTGGGCATCTAAGGAAAGGCAGGATCACTAAGAAGACAACATGCCTGAAACCCAGGGACAGTGTCTGCCTAAGACCCAGACTTAATCAGAACAACAGAGAACGGACCCCCAACCACCACCACCCCACTAACCCCCAGACTAGGAACATGTAGTAGCAAGTAACCTGCAAGAGCCGGTCATTCACAGAGAACACAAAGCTGAGAGTGGAGCAGTCATCTGGAAACGGATCATCTGGTAAACCCAGCTCCACCCTAAACACAGGTACTTGTGTTCTGAAGATGGAATTTGAAGTCTCTGCTGCACTCGAGGTAACCACAGCAACAATAAACCAATAAACCGCCAACTCAGCTCCGAATGAGATGAACACAAATGTCCATACAAAGGCCTTCTAGAAGGGAAGGCAAACCCATTTCCAGAGATAAAAACTATTTCCTGGTTCTGATTCCTTCTCTCTCCCGCTATAAAAAACTGGAAAGTAAGTAATAGCAGGCAGATTGGGAAAGAAGAGTGGAATTCAAGCACATTGCTGGTGAT
>NW_006283169.1:227347-229277 GCF_000327345.1 Myotis davidii
TTCTTCCCAGTGCCCCTCCCAACCCTATTCCCCACTACCCCCTATTTTAAGCACATCTCTGGCCACTGGCACAGATGTATTTTAGGAAACTCAAGCACAGAGGCATTTGGGAATGAGATCTGTATATCCATTTGCAATCAACTCACTGAGTGAACTTGGGCAGGTGCAGCCACTCATCTGTGCCTGTTTGTTCTCCTTTGCTGAATTTATCAAACAATACTTGTGCTCTGCACTTTTGTGGGTATGATAACAGGGAGCAAAAAATGAAAACTTGACAAATTAGGACATGCTAAGGTCCTAGAGCTTAGTACAAATTCATGATCTAACCTTGTTCACAACTTCTATATTTCATTCTGTCAAGGAGGAAAAAGAACTTTTCCTTTTAGGTATCTCAATTTCTCATCATCCCTCAAGGTAGGACCAAGCATCTCTTCTTCCAGGAAGTCTGATCCCATGACCCATAATAACCCCTTGTCTTCTACACCTTAAAGCACTGACCACATATCCCATGGATCCCTTCTTAGCATGCCCCATCCTGGTTTCTACTTATGTGCATCATAAGACTTCACCCTTCCTTGGGTTATATGCCAACAGAGAGAGTTTGTGATACCTCCACTCACATGGAGTGGCCCTTGTCGCAAGCCTGGGCACATGGTAGGCTCTCTATAACCCTCTGAAGGTTGCTTACTCTTTCCGGGAGCATTTACATTTGAAAATGTCCCTGTTGTATCCCAAATGATTGGATAGATAATGGTAACAAATTAGGCATTGCCTAAGAAGAGAATCTGGGGAGGTCAATGGCATTTTCTTTCAATTCAAGACCAGTGGTGCTGTCACCTTTAAGGAAGATAGCAGCTCCAGGGATTAGTTAAAAGTAGCATCATCTTGTGGCCATCTGCTAGGACCAAAGCCTGAGATAAGAGGAGAAAGGCTGCACCAAGGGACAATGCTTTCTATAGCCGTAAGAACATCTACATATAAGCAGTTTCCCACAGGATTTAGTCAATAAACAAAAAGAGATAGAGCCAGGAGTCTTGGCTAAGGAGATCAAGCCTCTAAAGGCAAGAAGGCAGAGAGATCTGTAGTGGGAGGCAGGGGTTATCCTCGCAGGTAAATGAGGACAGCGGGCAGCAGACAGTTCCAGAGCTGTGCAAGAAGATCCGCAAGTTCTGGGTTACTGTCACAGCTTATTTGTCAGGAATTGAGCCTGACAACATAAGCACTCAGGGAAGAGATTTGGTAAGTAGAAGAAATATTGCCCTGGGCCCACTCCCTCATCCGGCAGCTGGGGCAAGAAGATGATACAACTAGAGATCACACAACGGTCTTCCCAGGCCTCCCAGGTATCCTCCAACTCTCACTGAAGGTTTAAGGGGTTAACAGTGGGACCATGTTGCTGATTTTATCGTCCGGACTGCTGCTCTCTGAAAGTTTCTCCACAATTGCCACAGTGTGGAGAAACACATTTCTGTAAATATAACAGATTCTTCCAAACGTGGGGGTAGGGATGATTTATATGTTTAGGAGATGCCCACACAAGGTTTCTCTCATGGTATTTTTAGTCCAATAAGCAAAGAGACATAAATGTCAGACCTCCTGGGGTTTGGATAAATCAGGTAGGCCTGCAAGTGGAGAGTGGGAACCCTGGGGCTAGGATGGAGAGGCAAGGGTCACCAGGTTGGATTGGATACTGGGAGTGGGGAGGCATCGTCTCCTGCCACCCGTGTCCCCAAAGTTTGGGAGTCCACAGTCCTCCAGAACCTCGTGACGAGGGAAAGATGCTTCCTAGAACCTACCCATTTCTTGGAGACACATACAGACATTTCCACAGACGGCACTGCAATGATGACCAATTGGACATTCCAACTGTAACTGGCATTTCGTTGCACACTCCTCCACCATGGGAAATTTCGTGCAGTGTTTCAATTTA
>NW_006283169.1:231308-232063 GCF_000327345.1 Myotis davidii
CTGAGTGCACAAATGTTTGTGCTCCAGGCCTCTAGTAATTACATATTTTTTGTGTGATTAATCACTATGCTTTAATTATGTTCAATTTGTAACAATGAAAATACATCCTACATATCAGATATTTACATTATGATTCATAAAAGAAGCAAACTTACAGTTATAAAGTAGCAATGAAAATAATTTTATGGTTAGGGGTCACCATAACATAAGGAACTGTATCAAAGGGCCGTGGCATTAGGAAGGTTGAAAACCACTGCTCTAGGTCCATCCTGATGATACCATCTAAGCATTAAGCCTCTCCCCAAATTCCATATCTTTTACTGGTCCACAACCTTCCCTCTCTGTCCCTTCATTATCCCCATTTTCTTATCAAAGACCCCAAACGTTGACTCACTAAGGACCTCCTATTCCTCTTGTCTATTTTTTCTTGATCTAAAATATTTTCCCCCTCAAACTAAATGAATGTGTTAAAATATTACCCTTTTGGTATTCATCAAAGGCTCACTCTGATCAGGCACAGAGATTCTGAAAATAGGGGCTCAGAGGGAACCTCTGTGCTGGTGTTTCCACTACCCAAGGTGGTCTGACATTGGAAAATATCCCTTCCTGTGAGCTAATGAAATGTAGACAAAAGCTAAATGCCTTTCCAGATACCCAGTATTGCTTTCAGATCTGGGAGAGGGAGCTTGAGGGATGCCAGATTGGGAACATCCAACCTAACATTTCTTGGATGTCTCTGCTTTAAGAAGGGTTCT
>NW_006283170.1:0-6718 GCF_000327345.1 Myotis davidii
AAAGGTGGAGAAAGCAACAACTGAGTAGCAAAGGTGACTTTATAATACACTACACCAATGACTCTGACTTATTTTCAGATATTAAAATATCTGTCAATCAAATTTTATTTAAATAGGTATGCAACAGACTTGATTCTATGCCTCCCTTGCTCCTAACCTGCAGTTACATCCCCACCCCTACTCCAAATAGGAACATATACCCTCCTGCCTTGAGTCTTTATGCTGCCTATAATACCAGACTGAAATTGATTGGTTGAATCCTGCAAATGAATATACAAACCACACCAGCTCAACTTAAATTTTGAGACGGCATGTCTTAAAGTGCAGGCCTCACACTATAAACATATCCCTACAGGATTATGAAGTGATTTCAAGAGAGTTCCTTAGCTTTAATATAAAAGGCAATAGAATTAATTTACATGCTCTTTAGATTTGAAATGTAAGATCAATTATGACTATAACAGAAAATATTTAATGTTCTTAAGAATTATTACAGTCTTAAAGGACAATTTTTTCAGCTTGTCTTACCTAATAATTCATTTACAATATGGCTCTTCATTTTCTCATTCTCATGTTATTATTTGTAGGTATTATATTTTTTGTTGTTCATATTTATTGTGCTTGATTACAGCCTCAATTAAAATCAATAGATCAATAACTCAAAATGATTCAATGAGGTATAAAATAGGTTAAGAAAACAATAATATAAATGCTCAGAAATTTGTAAACTTAAATAGTAAGACTCAAATATAAATATAGACTGTATTTGTATACTCTAGGACAAGTGAAAGTGTGGTTGTGATAATTTCACATAAATAGTCAAAAAAAGAAAATAAAAGAAGAAAACTATCACTGGAAATATGGTGATATATGTATTAAAAATAAAACTTTGGTTAAAGTTTGCATAAAGGTATCACAGCTTTCTTGTCCTTTTCTAATAAAGCACATGACATGGAATATTTTCAAAGCAACTACACAATGATGCTTTGCAGTAATGACTTTTTCTCTCACTAAAAACAAAGAACAGGCCAAACTGCAGGTGAATTAGTAAAGCAGTTGCTTTTTAAAAAAATTTCTTTATTGATTAAGTTATTACATATGTGTCCTTATCCCCCGATTCCCCCCTGCCCCCTCCCCATTCATGCCCTCACCCCTCGCAGTATTCTATTGTGTAGATGTACCACGGTATTCTAATCCACTCATCTGATGATGGGAACTTAGGCTGTTTCCAAATCTTAGCTATGGTGAATTGTGCTGCTATGAACATAGGGGTGCATATATTCTTTCTAATTGGTGTTTCTAATTTCTTGGGATATATTCCTAGAAGTGGGATCACTGGGTCAAATGGGAGTTCCATTTTTAGTTTTTTGAGGAAACTCCATACTGTTCTTCATAGTGGCTGCACCCACCAGCAGTGCACGAGGGTTACTTTTTCTCCACATCCTCAACAGCACTTGTTGTTTGTTAATTTGTTGATGATAGCCAATCTGACACATGTGAGATGGTACCACATTGTCGTTTTTATTTGCATCTCTTGAATAATTAGTGACTTTGAGCATGTTTTCATATGTCTCTTGGCCTTTCTTCTGTCTAAAAGCAAATGCTTTTCCAGCAAAGCATTTGCTTTTCGTAGCAAAATCAGATGTTACAGAGGCTGTTAGAGGTCACCCAGGTCCATATTACCCTCTTTTTTCAAAAACAGAAACTGATGTGTTAGTTAGAAACTCATGGCCACTCAGAATAAGTATTCAATTACTCAGCTTCTTTATACCTATGTGTGGATGTGTGACTGAATTTAATCATCCAGATGTGAGGGAAAGTGATATGTTCAACTTTTGGAGTATGTCTTTAAATGGAAGAGACATGTGTCTTCACCCATCATCTGCTACCTGGGATATGGATGTGGTGATGAGTCATCATGGACTACACAGGTGAGGGCAATGCTTGAGAGAAAGCAGAGTAAAAGCTAGAAGGAGCCTAGATCTCTAGATGAATTCTGGAGCAGAGCCTCCATGCCAATCCTGAATCTTCCTATTCCAGAATATTATGTGAAATAAAAATCAACTTCTAGTCTGTTGAGTCTCTGATAAGTTTGGTTTCTAGCTAAATACATACTCAGACTTAATACCCTTGTAAAAGCTACTTGAGTTCAAGAAGATTCTGATAGCAGCTGAAAATTTAATGACAAATATTCTGCTCAGAGAGAAAGAATAAAAATGTGTTAAATGACCCTGTTGGATGTTACAAAACATCAATGACAAACAAAAGGAAGAGCAATTACTATCTATCATATGTGCATGAACGCAGATATTTCACACTTGGCGCGGGGGTATAGCTCAGTGGTAGAGCATTTGACTGCAGATCAGATATTTTACACTATAGTTAAACAAATCCACCGATGTACAAAGTATAAATCGCTCTTAGCATATGTGTGAGGCATATATTATTGTTGCATTCAATTAATTTTATTATTGTTCTGTTTATCACTGACAGCCTAGAATACAGAAGTAGAGGGGTTTTTCTTCATTTAGTTAATGATTTACTTTGTGAGTGATGATTTTAACGGTAGGAAATAGGGCATATGGATTATTACTGACAAAGAATCTGCAACGTGTACAGTTCTGTAAAACAAAGGAATTTAGTTCATAGAAAACAACTGGTGGTCAACAACTTGCCTCCTAAACACATCTCAGTTTTGAAAGAAATGTGACAATCACGAATATGATCAAAATATGGTCTCTGATTTCACTTCTTCTGGCTAACACAAGAAGCATCAAGCAGTGAATCCAAGCTTTTATGTGAAGTATATTGGCTGTCAAGTGACAAGATGCTACATGAGTTTTTGCAAATAAGGATGAAATCTCCTCAAGACACTGAAACAATGCCAGTAAAGATCATTCTGACTTTGAGAGACTTGCTCAAGTGGAGCATTTCAGTAATAGGTTTTTTAACTAGAAGAATCTGAATTGATCCCTTCAGGGTTAAGCTGACACAATGTTTTATGTGAAGGCTAGGATACAGAGATTTCTTAAAAACAAACCTGTTCAAGTTGCTTGATCTCCAAGAGTTGAACTCTTTCCTGATAATTTTCTTTGCTGATAATTTTCATTTGTGGAAGAAGGCAACTCATGGCATATTATTGGATGTGGTGGGATTATACGTGAAGTAATGATATTTCACATACTTTCTGTCCCTACAATCCCCTTATTTGCCATAACCCTTCCCATAGCCCAAACTAGACTGGCTTCCACAGCTTCAGGGAAAGGAATGTCAGAGTTAAGTTAGAATAACAAAATAAGTTTTTTATCCACTCATCTACTGATGGACATTTGGGCTGCTTCCAAATCTTGGCTATTGTAAATAATGCTGCAATGTACAGATATTCTTTTGAATTAGTGTCTCAGGTTTCTTCAGATAAATTCCCAAAAGTGGAATTGCTGGGTCATTTTGCTGAAACCAACTTAAAAATATTAAAAAGTGACTGTAATTTGTAAGTCTTTTTTTTCTTTTGTAAATAACTACTTTACTGAAGTATGATCAGTATGCAAATAGTTGTACATATTTAATGCATGAGTTTGAAGTGTGTATCTGAAACCATCACTAAAATCTATGCTACAGATCTTGACTTCTTAGATTCTAGCTGGTTTTACCCTTATATAGAAGGAGAGGAGACAAAATCTTTCTGTATAGGAGGAGCCCAGTAAGAGTTTGGAGAGGGGGCATTAGAATTGATTTTTGTACAGAAGCCTCATGTGTGCCCCATTACCTTCACCACCAAGCAGAGTCCCAGGAAAGGAATGACACAATCCACTTCAAGTTTAGAGATCAGACACCTGAGCACAAATGGAAGACCACTGTGTCTAAGCATGAGAGGGTCAGGCTGAGTTTCTATAGATCAGAATAGCAGGGGAGGGAATCATAAATTCTTATATCCATAGCCACACCCCTCAGAGAAGACCCAAAACCTACACTAGAGTGAGAGGCATTGACATTTTTCTGCTATCAACCAGATCATTTGCTTCAACAAATAATATACTTGGTATGTTCAGCTTGTGAACACATTCCATCTCAAAGCAATGCCTCTGCTATGGTCAGAATGTTTGTGTCCCCCTAAAATTCTTATGTAGAAATTCTAACCCCCAAAGTTGATGGGATTAGTATGTGGGCTTGTGGGAATTGATTAGGTCTTGAGGGTGGAGCCCTTATGAATGGAATTAGTGCCCTTATTAAAGAGTTCTCATATAGCTCTCTAGCTCCTTCCACCATGTGCCAACACAGAGAGAGGTTGGCAGTCTGCAACCCAAATCCATTTTCAGAAGATGGGATTGGCTATAGTTTTTCATTTAGTGCTAAATTTGTCTTTTGTGTATATTAAGGTAATATAGTCTTGTACAACATGAAAGTAAACTATTCATATCATTATATGTTTTGAAGCAATTTACATGACATGGGAACATTCTTGATTTTCTAAATTATTGGAATAAGACTGTATACTCTCTTATAATGTATAAAATATCCTTAATAGCTGTAGTTATACCTGCTTACATATTCCTAATTTGTTTAGACGTGTCTTATTTTCTTGACATAATTCCAAAGATTTGTCTATGTTTTCTAAGAACCAACTTTTACATAGAATTATTGATCAAGTCTAATTTTATTTTATTAATGTCTTTATTAGTTAATTTCTCACTCTCTGATATTTTTTGCTGTTCTTTTTCTATTTTGTGTAAAAATATAGACCATTTATTTTGAATATTTTCTAATAAATTATATGACATTTCCCTTTGAATTCTATATTGAATGCATGCCACAGGTTTTAGTAAACAATGTTCTCATTATTGTTTATTTCTAAATAGTTCATAAATTATAGTCATTTTTTACTTTAATCCAACAATTGTTTAGAAAAGCATTAAATATTTTTGTCCACCCTTTTATAGTCAATTTCTAATTTTATTGAGTTAGGTTAAAGAATATGTCGTGTGTGATCTCTATGTTTGAGAATTTCTTGAGATTTCTTTGTGACTTAATGGATGATTAGTTGCATTTTTGTTCATCCAATCTGTCTATTTCTTAGATGGCTAAGTTAAAGTTTCCCAATATGATTATGGACTATGAATTTTCAGTTTATCTTTCCATGTATAATAATTTTATAGATTTCCATGCTGTCTTAATTTGGTTTCTATGTACAACAGTATTGGCTATTGTTGTTATTGTTTTTTCTCTCCATCCTTTTGTTTCCTCTGTTATGTTTTTCTTTTTCTATGTGTTTCTTTATCCTCTAATGGTTTGGGAATTATACTTCCCTACTTCTATTACTGAAGTGTTAGCCTTTACATTCTTTCCACATATTGAATCTTATCTTTTTAAAGTCACCATCTGGAGTTGATACTAACAATGATAACAGTTGACATTTATTGAGTGCCAGACACTGTTCCAATTGCTATACAAATATTAAATAGTTTGAGATTCATAGCACTTCCATGAATTATTAGTTATAATTATTATCTCCATTATACATATGAAAAGTCTGAGGCAAAGAGAGATAAGTAAATTTCCCAAAGTCATACAGTGAGCAAATAGCAGAGATTAAGGTTTGACTGAGCCAATCTGATTCTACATTCCAGGTTCTAGGCTACCACTATTGTTCTGCATTTTTGCATTGATAGAGTCAGTGTTGATGACCTTTGGACCATAACAAGAACTTTAGCATGTGTTCATTGACTGCCATTTCCCTCTTTCATTTTTAGAGCATTTTATTTAATCCTCAGCAGATGACATGTTTTTATTGATTTTAGAGAGAGGAAGGGAGAAAGAAAGAAAAAAACATAGATGTGTGAGAGAAACATCACATCCATCAGTTGCTTCTTGGACACCCTGACTGTGGATCAAATGGATCAAATTCATAATCTAGGTATGTGCCATGATCTCAAATCAAACCTGCAACATTTTGATGCATGGGACCACACTCCAACCAATTGAGACAGGATTAGAGCATTTGATATTTAATTTTTTACTGTTATTATTCTTTTTGCTTCTAAAAATATTATTCATTAACTATTCCTTGGACTTAACTATAACTTTCACAGATTTCTTTGTTCAATTCTGATTCTTGTATTATATATTTTGTTCTTATATTTATTATTTACTAGTAGCCTGGTGCACGAAATTCATGCATGGGGTAGGGGGGGAGAAAGGAGGCCCCTCAGTCTGGCCTTCACCCTCTCCAATCCGAGACCCCTCAGGGAATGTCCAATTGCCGGTTTGTGCCCACACTTTTAACAGATAACAGCTCCATTGTTGTTTCTTTCTTCTCATGCTTAAAACCATTGGAATAAGTAGGTATTCAAAGTGTGTATACATTTTGGGGGGACACTCTGTGTACCTCTAGTCAGTGGTGAAAGGAACCAACAGCAGATTTGGTACCCCCAGACAGGGAACCTCGCTCATTCCCCACATGTCTCCCCGCTTCACTTTCCACCTTCACGGGCAGCGGGAGAATCAATGTTTTCTCTCATTAACTCGGAAAAGCACATCCTGTCACCGGCTGCCTGTCAGGAGTGTGCTCGGACCCATGTGAGCAAGGCTCAGTCAGGGCAGCCTTTCCTCATGGGTGCTGGCACCCAAAGTGCACATTCCTCCTCTGCAGGCACCCAGACTCTCCCATCGTTTCACTGAGAGGACGGACCTCTTCGCCTCCTCTGGGTTCTTGATCTTGAAT
>NW_006283170.1:7122-9281 GCF_000327345.1 Myotis davidii
TCGGGCTTTGCAGATCCGCAACCCCCCGTGGTGCGGCCAGGAGGACATCAGTCTGGCCCGCCACAGTGGCTATCCCTGTGACCCTGCACCTTCTGGGCCAGGAGATGGATCTTGCGCAGCCACTCCTGGGCGCTGATGGCCTGCAGGCGCTACTTCAGCTCAGCCTGCAGGCTCCACTTGGCGTGCTCACAGCTGTCACCACCGCCATGTGGGGAGTACAGGTCGCCCTCTGTGGGCCTGCCTCCCCTGTCCAGAGGCTCTCTGAGCTGCTCACCTTCCCAGAGTGACTGGGGCTGGGCAGAAGCCAGGCGTCCTGCCCTACCCAACCCTGGCCCATCCACCCTTGTGCGAGCTGCTGCCTCGCCAGGAAGGGTCATGGATATGGGTCATGGGACTGCGGACAGCCTCAAGCACTGCCCCTCACCCAGCAGAGTCACAGATCCGTGTCTTGGTCCCATGGACAGCCTCAAGCACTGCCCCCCACCTGGCAGGGTCACAGATCCGGGTCCCAAGATCGCGGACAGCCTCAAGCGCTGCCCCCTCACCAGCCAGGACATGGATCCGGGTCCCAGACCGCTGACAGCCTCAAGCACTGCCCCCGGGATGAGGGGATGATGGCTGTTGGCAGCTGGTCACACCCACTTCACAGGGTGGGGGTTCCCACTGGGGTGCCTGGCCAGTCTGGATGAGGGGCTGACGGGCCCTATTCAGGCTGGTGGGTGACTGAAGCTCCCAACCTCTCCTTTTTTTCTTTTTTTTTATCCTGGGATTTATTTACCTTCTATGGCTGTCACTGGAGCTGAGAGCTGGCTTTAGCTGTGAGGCCCAGCTGTAGCTCTGAGACCTCGGCTGCTGAAAGCAGGTAGCTGCGTTTGTTCTATAATTGACCGGTGGAATACTATGAATACAGTCTCAAAGACAGACATGTTTGAAATCTTCTAACTGACCTTTCTTCAAAGAGAACATACAGAAGGTCAATAGACATATGAAAAGATGCTCAATGTTACTAATTGTCAGATAAATGCAAATTAAAACCACAATGAGATATCACCTCACACCTGTTAGAGTGACTATCAGCAATAAATCCACAAATGACAAGTCCTGGCGAGGATGTGAGGAAAAGGGAAACCTAGTGCACTTTTGGTGGGAATGCAGATTGGTGCATGACTATGGAAAACTATTAATTTCTTCAAAAGATTAAAAATGGGGAAGGGGGTGGGTGGAGGCAGACAAAGGGGGGGAAATGAAACATCTATAATACTTTCAACAATTAAATGAATGAATGAATGAATGAAAAAATAAATAAATAAATGCAGTCGTTCCTCGGGTTACATTGGAGATCCATTCCTACAGCGTGACATGACATGATTTTCGCTGTAAGTCGGAACCCACCTACATAAGCACCTCCGTCACTCACATGGAACACATACACAGCAGTAATGAAGTGAAACAGTAAAAAAAAATTAAAAGAAAGATAACAATTCCTGACCTTGTGGTAAATAAATAATAGAAAACATAAAGCACATATGTACACTCATCAAAATGACGGAACATTTTTTTAAATAAATAAATTGGAGATGGCGATATAACCACGAAACAATATACGTCGAGTCCGACGTAACTCGAGGACTGTCTGTAAATAAACAAACAAAATGACCTGCCTTATGACCCAGGGATTCCACTTCTGAAGAAACCCAAAAGCCAATTCGAATGAATATATGCACCCCTATTTTTATTGCAGCCTTATTTATAACTAGAGGCCCGGTGCACAAAAATTTGTGCACTCAGGGAAAGGGGGGGGTCCCTCAGCCCAGGCTGTGCCCTCTCGAAGTCTGGGACCCCTCGGGAGATAACAACCTCCTGGCTTAGGCCTGCTCCTGGGTGGGAGAGGGCAGGCCCAATCCCTAGGTGCAGCCCCTGGTCGGGCTCAGAGCAGGGCCGATTGGGGAGTTGGGGCGCCGCCCCCTGTCAGGCACAGAGCAGGGTGGATTGAGAGGTTGCCATGCAGCCTCAGGCACGCTCAGGGTAGGGCCAATTGGGGGGTTGGGGCACCACCACCTGTCACACTCAAGGCAGAGTCGATGGGGAGGTTGTGGTGCCACCCCTTGTAACGCACAGAGCAGGGCCAATCAGGGGGTTGGGGCACTGCCCCCTGTCCT
>NW_006283170.1:9906-12036 GCF_000327345.1 Myotis davidii
GGACTAAAACAGGTTTCTGGGGTTTTGTTTAGCGTCTATGTTTGTTACATAGTTGCTTGCAGCTCAGAGGCCTGCAGCGGCAGGCGGGGAACGTTGGAGTCCTCTGTCACTGAAGCACTGAGGCCTAATGTTAGTTTCAAGCTGCCTGGCTGCCAGCCACCATCTTGGGTGACAGTTAATTTGCATATTGCCCTGATTAGCCAATGGGAAGGGTAGCGGTCGTACGCCAATTACCATGTTTCTCTTTTATTAGTGTAGATATCCAAGATATGGAAGCAGCCCATGTGCCCATCAATGGACAGTAGATTAAAAAGCAGTAATAGACCATAAAAAATAATGAAATCTTACCAATTGGGACATCATGAATGGGCCTAGAAGATACTATGCTAAGTGAAATAAGTCAGTCAGAGAAAGACAACTACCACATGATTTCACTTATATTCAAACATCCAAAATTGGCCCTAACCGGTTTGGCTCAGTGGATAGACCGTCAGTCTGCAGACTGAAGGGTCCTAGGTTCGATTCTGGTCAAGGGCATGTGCCTTGGTTGCGGGTGCATCACCAGTGGGGGGTGTGCAGAGGGCAGCTAATTGATGTTTCTCTCTCATCAATGTTTCTGACTCTTTATCCTTTTCCCTTCCTCTCTGTAAAAAATCAATAAAATATATTTTTTTAAAAAAACATCCAAAACTGAAGCATATTCATAGATACAGGGAGAGAACTGGTAATTGCCAGAGTGGAGGGTAGGGGGTTGGGACACTAGGTTAAAAAGGTGAAGGGATTAAGAAGTATAAATTTGTAGCTACAAAATAGTCATGGGGAAGTAAGTAAAGCATAGGAAATATAGTCAATAATATTGTGATAATTATGTATGACACCAGTTGGGGTACTAGAAATATCAAGTACCATGTAAAGTATATGATTGTCTACTTTCTAAGCTGTACACCTGAAATCAATATATAATAAAAAAATGATTATATGATACCTCTATCTATTGATTTATGGACCTCCCATTTGTGCATAAACTATATTTTTATTCTATCACACACCTCACAAAATGAGCACTACCAATTAACAACTGTTGTAACAGTCTCTCTCCTCCCAGAGGAGATTTCTTCTCCTTTATGCTTGACAGACTCAGTGCCTTAACCCTGCAGCCCATCTCTTATGCATTTATTGTTGGCTGTGGTCATTTTTACAGTACTGTACTCATAACTTTTGTATTCATATTTTTAAAGAGTAAGGTATTATATTAAGGCAATGAATTAATGCAGTATTTAGATTAAAAACATTCATTTTTGGCTCCATTTTGCCATATTTCAGCCAAGTATACATATATCTATGGAATGTAATTTAGATTTTTCCTTTGCTTTTTGATGATTTTCTGTTAATTCATTTTTTCCTTTGATTTTTTAAAGGTTACCTACTGTCTGGACATTTTTAACTCTTGAGAACTGGGGTAACATATGCTCTAAGGAGCAGCATATAATCCCACAGATGGGACAGGTGATCTTGTTCAAGGACAACAATCCATTAGGAGTTAGCATAGTATGTGTGATAGGCATGGAGGGAGGGGCTGAATCCTGTAAATAAGGATACCATCATGGCTAATATTTAATAGAGGAACAACTAACTTTATACTTTACCTAGGGGACCAGTGCATGAATTCGTGCACCTTGAAAGGAACTGTGGACTGCAAGGCTGTGATGGGAACAGAGGCAGGTCTTTGTCCCTCATGCTGCAGCCCCTGGTCCCCTGTCTGCCGCCAACCCTGATCCCATTGCCGCCGCTCCCATGCACTGACAGTGCTGGCCTTGCTTGCACCCGCTGGCAGCACAGAGCAATTGGGTCCCACCTCAGCAGCAGGTGTGAGCTGTGTCTGCTGCCCTGATTGCCCCTCAGGATCAGGGGGAGTGGAGAAGCCCTCAGGGGCAATCAGGGCCAGCAGCCACCGCTCGCACCCACTGATGTGAGCATGGCTGGCGCTGGCAGCAGGTGTGAGTGCCGAGGGAGACGAAGGAGCATGGGAGAAAAGAATTTTCAGTAACCACCAGAGGCTCACTCCGATGACAGTGACTGGAGCCCCGCCTTGGTCTGGTGCCCCCTCTCACCTGCTCCATACTCCCTCCC
>NW_006283170.1:12053-21467 GCF_000327345.1 Myotis davidii
ATATATATATATATATGATCTAGAAAGGGTTGTATTGTTCCTGTGCACCCTTATATTTATAGATTGAAAAGTGGAGAGTGAAATGTGTCTTGCCTGGAAAATGTTAGAATAAATTTTTAACAAAAGAAATATGTCTAAGGAGGCTTTTGTTTTCTTTTGAGCCATAAATAAACTAAAGACCTGCCTTTTCTTAGATGTATTGTGTCCAGGTTTTCTCTTTTTAGAAAAATAATTAAAATTGGAGACCTCCACCTCAAATAGCAAAGGTCTCTTATATTGAGTCATGTGTATGTGGGATCAGGTTTCTTTTCTTGCAAACAGGATTCAGTTAGAAACTAGCCTCAACCCGTCACTCATCCCTACCCTGCCCTAATCTCAAAATGGAACTGAACACAAGGAAACATTTTAAAGTGTCAAATCCTAAGTGTACTGTTCCTATCCCTGGGCCAAAATAAGTGGAATATTTCTAATACTATTTAAAACTAAGGTACCTCAAACTGGCTTGGATCTGTCATTGGTAGACCTAAATATATGGAGAATAGTATAAGTTAAAATTTAAAAGAAAATTTTACATGGGGACTCTTTTGGTGTTTGACTTTCATCTATATGAAGCTGACTCAAAACAATCTACATTGTAAACTAAATAGCAAATTTTATTCAGCAGATCTATTTGAGTTTAACATTCTAACATTTGTGTTTTTATCCATGATTGTGTGTGTGTGTGTGTTTGTGGTTGTGTGTGTGTGTGTGTCGGGGTGTGATATGTGCATGAGAGGCCTAGTGTGATGTGTATTAAATCTTTTGCAATCATGTTAACAACAAGATAACATATCTGTAAAAGTCTTTGATTTCAGCAGAAGATAATTATACAGTAGACTAGAGACCCATTTCATGGATTCGTGCACCGGTTGGGGTCCCTCAGCCTGGACTGCACCCTCTCACAATCCGGGATTCCTCAGGGGATGTCAGACTGCCAGTTTTGGCCTGATCCCTGAAGGGATATAGCAGTACGTGAAGTGGCAGGCGGCCAGGGAGGAGCCCGAGCAGGGCTTGGCATTCAGCGCTACTAAATGCTCACCACTTACTCCTAACCATTTGCTGCTCACTCCTAACTGCTCACTGCTCACTCCCTACCCCTTGCCACTTGCTCCTTACTGCTCTCTGCTTGCTCCTTAACACTGCTGTGGAGGTGGGAGAGGCTCCCGCCACCACCGCTGCATTTACCAGCCATGAGCCCGGCTTCTGGCTGAGCAGCGCTCCTGCTGTGGGAGTGCACTGACCATCAGGGGGCAGCTCCTGCACTGAGTGTCTGCCCCCTGGTAATCATTGCACATCATAGTGACCAGTTGTTCCGGTCATTCTGTCACAATGGTTGCTTAGGCTTTTATATGTATAGATTGTCTAAGGCTACTCTGTCTTACCATCTTTTTTGCAAACCTTACATTTTAAACCCTTTCCAAACAACACAAAGACTGCATCTATACAGCACTTACTGCCATGCAAAAAAACACTCTCATGAGGAGTTTCCTGAGGGACACTATTGACTACTTCCTGACTGCCCCACCTTCCACATATACATCAGACATCATGGTTACCACTTCATGTTGTCAGCATCTGGAAGGCATAAGCATATTATCTAAGATGAAAGAAGCCTTGGGGGTTTGATGTGATAACTGAATTGCTAAGTGAATTTGCCTGTTTAATTCAAGTGACTAAGATGTAGTTGCAATAAACATACAGGGGTGGGCAAAAGTAAGTTTACAGTTGTTTGTATGGAAAAAGACATGCAGGCTATAATTATTACAATAGCTTTATTAACTCCAAAGAATGTCACTCACAACTGTAGATGTACTTTTGCCCACCCCTGTATTTGTCTGCTGAGTCAGACTTTGTTCTCTGATTCACACTGCTTTTGGTGATTTCAGCATGGCTATGTGTGTTCTTGAGAACAGAAATCTGTTCTTGTTTCTGATTTTTATTAATCTGCCTTCAAAAGCTTGAATTTCATATTCAGGGCCTAGAAATCTTAACAAGAGAAGTACAAAAGGCAGTAGAAATATAAATGCATGATTTTATTGTACAGAACAAAAAGATTCATGTTGAAAACAAGCAAAAATTGGATACTATTTGAAAGTAAATTTGCAACATTATGTAGCAGCTGCCTGTGAATGTCTGTGGGGAATTAATTTTTTCCAAGTTCCAAATTAAAAGGGGTTGTTTGGATAAAGAAATATTTGAAGAAAAACAAACTTGAACTGCCATAAATCTGAGACAAAAATATTCAGTGCAATAATGAGAGACATTTGGAAGTAATAGCATTGTATGCCTCCTGAATGATTGCTTGATTTTAAGGAAGCAATCTTTTCTTTTCTTTTTCTCAATGAAAACCTTTTGAACTTTCAGAACTCCATTCATTTGTGTTGATCCAATTTTTCAAGGCTCAAAAGGCTGTCTGGGTGATATTGACATGTGTTTCTAGGCATCCTATATAATAAAGAGGTAATATGCAAACAGACCCTCACTCCATCACACCATCACAAGATGGCTGCACCCACAGCGGAGGCGGGGTTCCAGTAACACAAGATGGCTGTGCCCACAGAGGAGGCGGGGTTCCCATAAGGAGCGATCAGCAGGGACCTGAGGTTGCATGGCACCAGGTTGGGGCGGGGGACCTGAGGCTGCACCCCCTGCCTGGCAGGGCTTGATGTGGGACATCAGGCTGCACACCTCCCGTCCAGCAGGACTTGACAGAGGACCTCAGGCCATGCCCCCCGCCTAGCTGGGCTTAACAGAGGACCTCAGGCTGTGCCGCCGGTGCTGGGCTGGGGGACCTGAGGCCTTGCTCCTCACCTGGCACTGGGCCAGGGGCCCTGAGGCTGTGCCCCCCATTTGGGGGGCTTGATGGGGGTGGGGCCAGCTGGGTCTGGATCTTGCCCAATGGAGGTGGGGCCGGC
Source organism: Myotis davidii (assembly GCF_000327345.1). Classification (NCBI taxonomy): domain Eukaryota; kingdom Metazoa; phylum Chordata; class Mammalia; order Chiroptera; family Vespertilionidae; genus Myotis; species Myotis davidii. The sequence continues at coordinate 15,008 of NW_006283170.1, forward strand.
CGGGTCTGGGTCTTGTGCAATTTCGAAGTGCACGCAGGTGGGTGGGGACTTGACTCTGGGTCCTGAGGCATGCTCCGACTCTGATAGGAGAAAGATTTTCATATACATTTTACTAATTTTCTTTCATCTCTGATACTTCTATTATAGAGAAAGGGCAAATAGCAATATTAAAATATTTCCTCTAATTAATTCCCTTTTAATGTGCACAAATGCACTGGACCACTAGTATATTATATGTCATAACCAGATTATTGTTTTCCTGATCCTTCTTCACTGTTTCTTCCTCACTGTTGAGCCATTACATTGCGGGTTTCCACCTTGCGTCACCCAAGAAGGTCTCCATGTATCAGCATGGCTGGAATCTGTCATTTAAAAAAATTATTTTTTTTAATTTTTTAAATTTATTTATTAAGTTATTGCATATGTGTCCTTATCCCCACATTACCCCCCCATCCCCCCACTCATGCCCTCAACCCCCTGTTGTCTCTGTCCACTGGTTAGGCCTATACGCTTGCATATAAGTCCTTTGGTTGATCTCTCCCCTTACTCCCACCCTCCTCTACCTTCCCTCTGAGGTTTGACAGTGTGGAATCTGTCATTTTTGACTGGCCCTTGTTTTGAAGCTCATAGTCTGATGTTAGGAAAGCTGCTACCTGTTGACCTTTCTGGTGTAATTCCTGTTATAGACTTCTTGTTTAGTTTTTAGAGCCTTTAGGTTGATTAGACAAAGTGATTAAATTTCCAGGATATGTTCACTTACATTTAATGATCTTAGACATTAATTTTAATGGATAGAAAACAGCTCAGGGACCTCAAACAGGCTCCCCTCCCCAAACTTGGGTGGGGAGTTTCTAAACCAGAGACCTTCAGGGGAGAAGTCATCAATATATTCGATATCTCATCTTACTGCTAGGAGTCTTCTGGTTACTTGGTTTATGACAAGGTAGTGAATGAGTGATGGCATAATGTGAAAGGGCAAACAGATTGCCAAATGTGCAAGCTTCAATTACAGTGAATTCCCTAGAAATTATCCAGAGAGACATTTCATTTCTGAAGATAAATCTGGTTTAACTATTAAAAAACAAAGGCAATTCCTCCAAAGCAAAGGAATTCCATATATAGCTATTTCTATTCATGGCCAACTCCAAAGGAAGCAACAGAGTGTTTAATCTCCAAAAATGGCACAGTTTTTGTGACTTGCCTTTCAGAATCAAGTATTTCACAATCAGTTCAAATATCTTGGCTGGTTGTACCTGAAAATCCCATTTCAAGGTCAAAATATCAATTGACCCTTCATATATGGCATAAGGGAAAAATGATTTCTAATATCTATGGTAGCTCTGCTGCCAATAGTTCTCTTTAGAGTGACATCAATAGATATAAAAATGCATGTTAAAAATCAAGATCATCAGAAAAAATATTTTAATTGTAATTTAACGACAGTTGAATCATTGTCACATATGATCAAGTAATGAGGTCTGTGTGATTCAGCTAATGACATCTTTGCTAATCTGAAAAATATTACAAAAGAATTCCCAGATAATTATGATGGACTAGCATTCGCTTGATAGGAAAAACTGTTTTCAGAAAATTTAATAGAGATAAACACTCTTAAAATTACAATCAGTTTGATTTTATATAAACACGTTTTAAGGTTCCTAAAAAGTACATGCCAAATAAAATTACATTTGTTTTTCTATCTTTAAAATATACTGTTGATTTTTTCCTTTTTATTGAATTTATTGGGGTGACACTCATTAACAAAATTATACAGGTTTCAGGCGTACAATTCCATAACACTGGGTTGTCTATTTTTATTATGGAGTTGTAAGAGTTCTTTATATATTCTGAATACTAGACCTATAAAAATATATGATTAACACTATATTGGGTGTTCACCACCCCAAATCAAATCCCCTACCATCACCATTTATCCCCCCTATAACCTCCTCCACCTTCCCCTTCCCCTCCCTCTGTCAATCACCACACTGTTGTATGTGTCCATGAGGTTTTTCTCTTTTTTGCTCAGTGCCTCCACCCCCACCCCCAGCCAACCTTCCCCCACTGCCACCTGACAGCGATCAGCACACACTCTATCTATGAGTCTGTCCCTATTTTGCTTGTTAGTTAATTTTGTTCATTAGATTCCACATCTGACTGAAATCATATAGTATTTGTCTCTCTCTGAATGGCTTATTTCACTTAGTATAATGCACAAAAGACAAGTGTTAGCGATGATGTGGAGAAATTGGAACCCTTGCACACTGTTGGTGGGAATGCAGCTGCTATGGAAAGCAGTATGGAGTGTCCACAATTTGAGGAAAGTTCTGGGTATTTATCCAAAAGAATTGAAATAATGGTCTTGAAGATATATTAGCACTTACCCTATTCTTTTCATTTTAAGTTCCAATATTATTTTGTGTTGGTTTCAGATATACAGCACAGTGGTTAGATAATCATCTATTTTATAAAGTGTTCCCCCCCGATATTTCCAGTAACCCCCTGGCACCATACACATTTATCACAATATTATTGACTATATTCCCTATACTATACTTTACGTCTCCATGACTGTTTAGTAACTACCAATCTGTACTTAATCTCTTCACCTTTCTCACCCAATCCCCCTAATCCCCTCTCCTCTGGCAACCAGCAGCCTATTCTCTGTATCTATGAGTCTGTTTCTGTTTTGTTTGTTGATCTATTATGTTCTTTAGGGTCCACATATAAGTGGAGTCATATGGTATTGTTTTTCTCTTATTGACTTATTTTCCTTAGCCTAATACCCTTTAGGTCAGTAATGGCGAACCTTTTGAGCTCGGCGTGTCAGCATTTTGAAAAACCCTAACTTAACTCCGGTGCCCTGTCACATATAGAAATTGTTTGATATTTGCAACCATAGTAAAACAAAGACTTATATTTTTGATATTTATTTTATATATTTAAATGCCATTTAACAAGGAAAAATCAACCAAAAAAAAAATGAGTTAACGTGTCATCTCTGACACGCGTGTCATAGGTTCGCCATCACTGTTCTAGCTCATTGCTCCACTGATTGGAGGGTGATGGGGGTCTACGCCTCTGGCCGAGGCATCAGGACTGGGCAAGGGGCAGAGCCAGCAATCGGAGGGGTCTGGGGGTCCCCTGCCCAGGCCTGATGCCTGGGCCAGAGGCAACAGGCCTGGGCTGGGGGCAGAACCAGTGGTGGGGGGAAATGAGGGTCCCCTGGCAAGGGGCCGATCCTGCGATTAGAGGGTGATGGGGGTCAATGCCTGAGGGCTCCCAGTATATGAGAGGGGTCAGGCTGGGCTGAGGAACACTCCCCCTCACCACCACCCAGTGCACGAATTTCGTGCACCGGGCCCCTAGTTGTAAATAATGCTGAAATAAAAATAAGGGTGCATATATTCTGTTGAATTAGTGTTTTGGTTTTGTTCAGATAAATTACCAGGAATGGAATCTCTGGGTAATAAGAAGGTCCATTTTTATGTTGAGGAAACTCCATATTGTTTTTCACAGTGACAGCACCAATCTTCATTCCCACCAAAAGGGCACTAGGTTTCCCTTTTCCCCACATCCTCACCTACACTTATCACTTGTGGATTTATTGTTGATAGCCATTCTGACAGGTGTGAGGTGATAACTCATTGTGGTTTTTATATGCATTTCTCTGACATTTAGTGACACTGAACATATTTTCATATGTCTATTGGACTTCTGTACATCCTCTTTGGAAAAGGCCTTCCAGATCCTCTGCCATTTTTTAAATTGGATTGTTTGTTTATTTTGTGTTGAGTGGCATAAGTTTTTTAAAATAAATTTTGAATATTAACCCCTTATCAGATGTATCATAAGTAAATGTGTTCTCCCATTTAGGAGGTTTTTCTCTTTGTATTTTTGATGGTTTCCTTTGCTGTGCAAAAACTTTTTAGTTTGATGTAATCAAACTATGAGAAATATCAGAACATTTAATGCCTACATTTTCTTCTAGGATTTTTATAGTTTTGAGTCTAAAATTTAAGTCTTTAATTCATTTTGAGTTATTCTTATGTATGGTATAAGAAGGTGATCTAGCTTTATTTTATTTTTGCATGTATCTGTCCAATATTTTCAGCACCATTTATCGAATAGACTATATTTACCCCATTTTTGTTTTGGCCTCCTTTGTCAAATATAGGCTATGGAGGTTCCAGTTTATTTCTTGGCTCTCTATTGTATCCCATTGATCTATATGTCTGTTTTTATGCCAATACCATGCTGATTTTATTACTATGACTTTAAAGTATAATTTTATATGAGGTAGTGTGATTCCTCCAACTTTGTTCTTCTTTCTCACGGTTGCTATGGCTATTCAGGGTCTTTTGTGGCTCCATTTACATTTTTGGAATATTTGTTCTAGTTCTGTGAAATACGCCATTGGTGTCTTGATAGGAATAGAGTTGAATCTATATATTGCTTTAAGTGTTATGGTCATTTTAATGATATTACCTCTTCCTATGCATAAGCACAGTATATGATTCCAGTTATTTGTATTTTCTTTGATTTATTTCTTCAGTGTCTTCTAAATTTCTGAGTATAGGTCTTTTATATCCTTTGAATCAATTGTGAATGGATTTTTTTTTTTTTTTTTAGTTTCCCTTTTTGATAGTGCATTACTGGTGTATAAAAATGCAACTGATTTCTGAATATTAATTTTGTATGCTGCTATTAATGAATTCACTTTTCAGTTCTTAATGCCCCTGGGTTTTTTGGTAGAGTTCTTATGGTTCTCTATATACAGTATCATGTCATCTGCAAATAATCAGAGCTTTATTTCTTCCATTTCAACTTGGATGCCTTTTATTGCTTTCTCTTTTCTGATTGTTGTGGTTAGGACTTTCAGTACTATCCTATCTATATAATAAAAGCTTAATATGCTAAGTGTCTGGTCGTCTGGTCATCCATTCAACCAATCAAAGCATAATATGCTAATGATATGCTAAGGCCGCTCAACCACTTGCTATGATGTGCACTGACCACCAGGGGGCAGACACGCCGACTGGTAGGTTAGCTTGGTGCTGGTCCTTGCCTGGTCCCAATCATACACCAGTGGGGTCCCTCGGCCTGGCCTGAGTCCTCTCACAATCTGGGACCCCTCAGGGGATGTTGGAGAGCCAGTTTTGGCCAGATCCTGCAGGCCAGGCCAAGGGACCCCACTGGTGCATGAATTCGTGCACCAGGCCTCTAGTCTATATATATAAAAGGCTAAGTGGCCGACCGTCCATCCGTCCAACCATCCAACCTACCGATCGGCTGATATATATGACACACACTGGCAATTTAAAAATAAATGTTGACTGACACATGCACGATACATATAAAGCTTTCACTGGCTCCAATCACACGAGTGTGTTTTGATCTGTCATTGTCAATCATGAATTTGGTTGACACTTCTATTATAGAGAAAGGGCAAATAGTGATCTTAAAATATTTCCTCTAACAAATTTCCTCTCAATGTACACAAATCTGTGCACCAGGCCACTAGTGTTGAATAAGAGTGGTGAAAGTGAAAGCAGACATCCCTGTTTTCTTACTGATCTTAAGAGAAACACTTTTAGTTTTTCCCCACTGAGCAAAATGTTAGCTGTGGGTTTGTTATATATGGCCTTTTTCTGCATCTATTGATATGATCATGTGATTTTTGTATTCCTCACTTTGTTTATGTGGTATATCACATTGATTGATTTGCAAATATTGTACCAGTCTTGCATCCCAGGATTAAATCCCACTTGATCATGGTATATGATCTTTTTAATGTATTGCTGGAGCCAGTTTGCTAATATTTTTTTGAAGATTTTAACTATGTTCACCCGGGATATTGGCCTACAATTTTCTTTCTTTGTAGAGTCTATCTGGTTTTGGAATTAGGATAATGCTTCATAAAATGAGCGTGGCAATGGTCCCTCCTCTTTATTTATTTATTTATTTTTTAAAATTGCTTAAAGTATTACAAAGGGTATTACATATGTGTCTTTTTTTCCCCTCCCTTGACTATCCCCTAGCCTCCCCCACCCCCCAGCGTCCCATGTCCATTGGTTATGCATATATGCATGCATACAAGTCCTTCGGTTGATCTCTTATACCCTTCCCTCCTGCCCCCCAACTTTCCCCAGCCTTCCCACTGCATTTTGACAATCTATTTGAAGCAGCTCTGCCTCTGTATCAATTACTGTTCAAAGTTTATACTGGTCTCTATTATCCATGAATGAGTGAGATCATGTGGTATTTTTCCTTCATTGACTGGCTTATTTCACTTAGCATAATGTTCTCCAGTTCCATCCATGCAGTTGCAAATGGTAAGAGTTCCGTCCTTTTTAGAGCAGCATAGTATTCCATCGTGTAGATGTACCACAGTTTTCTAATCCATTCATCTACTGATGGGCACTTAGGCTGTTTCCAAATCTTAGCTATGGTGAATTGT
>NW_006283170.1:21479-32170 GCF_000327345.1 Myotis davidii
TGTCGTTTGTTGATTTGTTGATGATAGCCATTCTGACAGGTGTGAGATGGTACCTCATTGTTGTTTTGATTTGCATCTCTCGAATGATTAGTGACTTTGAGCATGTTTTCATATGTCTCTTTCAACCATAGTTTTAAAAATGTTGACCAGCAGAAATTTATAAAGACTTGGAATTGGAGGAGCAAACCTGGGTTTGACTTCTGACTCTGCCACAAACTGTTATTTCATCATTCTACGCTTCAGTTTCTTTATCTGTAGGTTAGGTATAGTGAAGCTTATCTATGTCACAGAGTTGTTAAGATCATATGAATTAAGATATATAAAAATTTAAAAAAATGTTATGTGAATAGGAAGAAATTATTCTAATACAGGCCAAACAAGGAGATAGTACAACTTAGGTGAAGAGCAAGTATTTTGGAGGGTCAAAGGAGTAAACAATTACTTCTGGCTTTGGGAAACAGAGAAGACTTCATTGGAGAATTGACCTTTAAACTGAGTCTTGAAGGATGAGTAAGATTTGTATATGTAGTCATGGGTGTGAAAAATGGAAAGAATAGTTTAAGCAAGGAGCCAAGGCCTGGAAAGCCAAGGCTATGCATATCGGGAACAGCAAGTAGCTTAATTTGGTGGGAAGATAGGATATATGAAGGGAAGTAGTAGCAAATATTGGCATGGAAGTTTTACTGATTGTCCTTCTGGAATCTCATGGAAGATGATTTCAAATGCCAGGGCAAAGCTGTAGAACTTTCTTATCAAGCAAATTGAATCCTTTTAATGTTTTGCAATAGAAGTGGTGAATAAGAAGGCATGTGATTAGGACTGTGTTTCAGGATAAGCACTCAACCACAGTGTAGTGGGTGGAACAGCACAGGTGCATTGATTGGGTGGAATAGCAGTGATGTGAAAACCCTTAGAGAGATCATTACAGTATCACAATAAGAAGTAATTAAGTGTTGAGTGAGGGAAGCCACAGAGAGTATGAAGCAGATAGAAAAGTCTATAAGACAGAGAAACAACAGGACATGGCAATTTATGAGAGAGAGAGAGAACAAGGAATAGTAAGGAACCAAAGATTGCTAAAAGCTCAGAGCCTGAGGAACAGACATGGTGGTGATGGGACAGCAGTCTTTAATACACAAGAGACTTCAGACCCACTGCTAGTGTCTGGAGCACTGAATCTGCTTCTACTACTGTATAAGGACAAAAAAGCAAAAGGTCACTTAAGGGTGGGTTGAATAAAACTACTAGTAAATGCAGCTGCTTCATTTTATTTTTATTTATAATAGAGTCTCAACTACATCTATATAGAGAGTTTCAATAACATATTTACCATTCTACAAATCCTAAGTTCCAGCACTAGTAAAATTGTAGCATGCAACATAGCCTACTGCTCTCTGTGGTTTAATATGCTGTGAATACATTTCTGCATCTTTAAATGAACATAATGCATTTACTCAGACCTCTGGCCTTGTCTTGGTTCTGTTGTTAATATGACAGGTCCAGCCAAAAGCTATCAGATAAGTATGATTTATACATAAAAGGTATTGTCAGAAATGGTTGGGGGAAAATGCATGAAGGAAAGGGGCATTTCATTTGTCTTCATGGAACTCTTTAAAACCAGTGTGAGTAGCAAGATGACTGTATTCTTCAATAAACCTTTGATAAGGCATTTAGGAAGCTGGCATGGAATGTCTTTATGGGCCATTACTACCTGCTTTGGATGGCAAGTACTTTCATCTACTCCAGAGATACATTAATGAGGCAGGAAAGACATATCTGGGAAATAGAATCATCATTTAACCATGGCTTTTCTTTTTGTTAATCACCCTCTCTTTCTTTTTCCCATTCAAAAGTTGGTTTTGGCAGAGTGAAGCCTGCTGGAGTTTTAGAAATAAGAAACATGGGCTATTGGTTCCCACTGGGTTGCCATACTTTTTTTAAAGCACATGCAGGGTGCACGCATTTTGATGTTTGCTCTTGGGCAGCTTTTCCAAGGTACTGTCCTCCCTCCAACTTCCCTTTCTGCTGGTCTTCAAAGGGGAAATGAGGAATCAGTGGCTACATTTAGCAGTTGAAATAGAAACAATGGCTTTTCAAAGCAGTGCCACAGAGGTGTAGGTTTGGAAGGCTGTTCCAGTGGCATTTCTGAGAGCAAGGAGATTTCAGCAGTGCATGGCAAGTTGATTCGTTCAATAGAGCTTTGCTAGCATTCAGTAGACTTGCAACTCCACGCTTTTGCATTTATTTTATCTTAAAGGTGGCAAGAAAAGAAATCAGGAGCATTCTTCAGATGCAAGCCACTAGGCATCCTGCTTATCTTCTGCACAAAAGCCTGTGTTAATCTGTAAATAATTTATTTATGTCACTGACAGTTATGTGCTCCTGTGGAGAAGGGAGCAGGCCCCATCAAGATGAAGGGCTGTTCCTCATGCTTCATTCATATGAGGAACTTAGCAAAAGAATTGCTCTGGTTTTCTCCCTTGCTCTCTTCCTCTGGGAAAGACAGATTTATGGTGTGTTAAAGGATAGTATTTGCTTAATGATGCACTTAATGAAAGTCCTTGATCAATGATAATTTGTGGGTTTCTAGTAGGGGAGGCTTGAAAAATACAATCATTTAATTAGTAACTATTTTCTCAGGAACCGGGGTGGGGGCAGTCAATGCTTCAGGTTTAGCAATCCACAAGAATATGACAGAAAGATATGGTTGGATAAATTCTAGATAGACAAAAGCTGTGGAAGAATCTGGGAGGAGTGTAAACCAATGTGATAATTGTCAGAAGTGGAGATAGAGAATGGCAGGAGTGGGTGATGGGCAAGAGTGTAAACAGATGGATTAAATGAAATGAGAGATGAAATAAAAAGTGCATTGAGCATCAAGGGCATACTTGCTGAAATCAACAAATTGGGAGACCGAAAAGGAAAAAGTACAATATGGAGATGGAACCAGAGGTATGGATACATGGAACAGATTGGTGGGTGCCAGCGGGGATGGTGGTAGGGGTGACTGGATAAATAAGTTGAAGGGATTAGCTAAAGAACATATATGCATATCCCGTGGACATGTACAAGTGTGGTGAAAGTCAAGGGAAGGGGAGGTGGAGTAGGTGGAGGTGGACAAAGGTGGTCGGAAATGGGGGAAGTCTGCAATAATGTCAACATTTAAAATTTTAATAAAAAAGTTCTCATCACAAGAAATAAATTAAATTGTTTGCAGGGGAAGATACTGAAACAAGATAAATGGTTAAATAATCAGCCACTTGGCACGTAAGAGGCAGTGATTCAATCAGTAATTCTATCAGGGAGGAGAGCTGCTGTAGCAAGGAGAGAGCACTACAGTAGAAATCTCTCTTCTCCACCCCTAGAAGAAGGAGGAGGGGGAGTAAAGGGGTGACTAAATGGTCAGTGGAGTCTGACCCTGCCCAGCCTGCCACTCCTACAAGCCAAATAGAGCATCCTCTACTTAAATTTCACAGACTATTTAGCTCAACAGATAATCACTATTCCTTTTCTCATATCACCTCTATAATTGAGTATATGTTCTCTTCAGTCTAGAATACTACATTAACTTTGCGTTCTGCAGTTTAAAATAAATAAAAAATCAGTAGACTTTCTCCCCTTTTAAAATATTCAGCTATAATATCAAGAGTGCCCTTTCAAATTGGACATACCCCAAGAATCTGACAAAACCTCATGTTGGTGAATGTAGCCCCCACTTCCTACAGTGAGTCACTGACCTAGTGTATCTCTGAATAGATAGTGAGAGCCAATTAACATGAAACATTATAAGCAGATTCATAGAGCTATTAATACCCTAGTGTCTTTTTAAAGATGGAAAAACTGAGACCAAGAGAGGTGAACTGATTTGTTTAAAGTCATACTTATAAAGGCTGTGTCAGGTTTGGTATATAATAGCTTTTGAGCCCCAATTTGCTATGTCTGCCTTATTTCATTACTTTATATTTCAACTTGGGCAGGCCTGAAATATGCCTAGGCTTGATCTAGAAATAAAAAGTCAGTTTTAGCTAGGCAAAAATAATTTTGTTACCCTAATTCTAAAGGAAAGTGTCTCATCTGTGCAGTGCCTAGCACGTAGCATAGAAACTGGCACATCTTAAGAGTGCAGAAGACATTTGTCAAATAACTGAATAAAAAAGCAATCATGGAAAGCTACCTAGTTTAATACATAGCTCATGGTGCCCCCATTCTTGTGTGAGCCTATTCAAGGTGATCTATTCAAGAAAAGAAATGATGTGGTCCTTGTGAGAATCAAACATATAAAAATGATTTGTAAACAGGGAAATACAAATATTATTTAGAAGAGCTCCATGAATTTTTTTAATATATTTTATTGATTTTTTACAGAGAGGAAGGGAGAGGGATAGAGAGTTAGAAACATCGTTGAGAGAGAAACATCAATCAGCTGCCTCCTGCACCCCCCCTACGGGGGATGTGCCCGCAACCAAGGTACATGCCCTTGACCGGAATCGAACCTGGGACTCTTCAGTCCGCAGGCCGACGCTCTATCCACTGAGCCAAACCGGTTAGGGCGAGCTCCATGAATTTGTTTGACGAGAAGCCCAGAGAACAGAAATAAATAAAGCCCCCCCATAAAAACATGGAATTATCCGGGACCGGTTTGGCTCAGTGGATAGAGCATCTGCCTGAGGACTGAAAGGTCCCAGGTTCGATTCCGGTCAAGGGCATGTACCTTGGTTGCGGGCACATCCCCAGTGGGGGTGTGCAGGAGGCAGCTGATTGATGTTTCTCTCTTATCGATGTTTCTAACTCTCTATCTCTCGCCTTTCCTCTCTGCAAAAAATCAATAAAATATATTTAAAAAAAAAACACAAAAAAACATGGAATTATACAAAATCCTTTCTCCACTATGAGCTACTCTCAAGTAAAATCCTAGTGTACATAGCTTTATTTCTGCATACCTGACCAGAAACAAATCTCAGTGTGAGTATACGTGAGTCATTCCTGATAGAGGTGAGAAATCGAAAGGAGAGGAGAGTGGATGATCAAGCAGAAGTGGCAAAATGGAGCTGAAGAAGGAAACTCTGCAATGTGACAGTTAAAACTACAACAAAAATAAAATGTAAAGCAAATTTTAAAGACACATTTAAAAGTCACAAAGCCTCACATCTTGATTACACCATGCATAGCATTTAATAATTAAAAAAAACAATGTCTGTCCTGTTTAAAATAAAAAAGCAAAAGCAGGAGAAAAGAGCCTTTGTGGAATTAGGCAAATAAGGAGAACAAACAAGCATTCTTACCTATAAATAAATTGGAGTAAGTTTTGAATAGGTTATATTTCTTCCTTTAGCACAGACATATTTATATAATTACACATATACCTATATTAACACACTCATCTGTGGCATTTACAACTCAAGAGTGCAATAATTACACTTTGGGTGTCTACAAAACAGGTGATGGATTTGCATACATAAAAACTAGGAACACTGGTTTGATGAAGAACTGAAGTTAAGATGTGCTTTGTGCTGGGTGTTTTCGAGCTTAGGAGAGACCCAGGAGGAGACAATCACATGACTCTAATATAGTTATTAAATAGGGAATCAGACATAAAATAAATTTGCCTTTTTCTCCATATCATGTGTAACAAATGCAGAAAACTCTCATTGGCAAATGCCTGGAGGGTAAGATCCAGGGGACTTTTTAGTTTGTACATTGGACAATTTTCATGTCTCTCATTTGTGATGTATAAACTCTTATTGAGGTTTTTATTTAGTGATCTGTCTTTTTTATAAAAAATACTAGAGGCCCGGTGCATGACATTCATGCACTGGGGGTGGGGCGCTCCCTCAGCCCAGCCTGCACCCTCTTGCAGTTCAGGACCCCTCGGGGGATGTCTGCCTCCTGGCTTAGGCCCACTCCTGCCACTGCCGCTATGCTCACCAGCCATGAACCTGGCTTCAGGCTGACCGGTGCTCCTGTGGGAGTGCACTGACCACCAGGGGGCAGCTCCTGCATTGAGTGTCTGCCCCCTGGTGGTCCTGCCCTGGCGCTTGTAACTGAAGTACATGGTCTTGACCAGAATTGAACCCAGGACCCTTCAGTCAATAGGCCAATAATCGATCCACTGAGCCAAACCAGGTAGGGCTTAAAATATATTTTTTTATTGATTTCAGAGAGGAAGGGAAAAGGGATAGAGAGATAGAAACTTCAATGATGAAAGAGAATCATTAATCGACTTCCTCCTGCACCCCCATACTGGGGATTGAGCCTGCAACCTGGGCATGGGCCTTGACCAGGAATCAAACTGTGACCTCCTGGTTCATAGGTTGTTGTTCAACCACTGAGCCACACTGGCCAGTCTAATGATCTGTCTTAACTGCTTTATTTTTGTGGAAGTTGAACGTGTTGTTAAGGGTTTTTATTTGCTGCATTTGTTCCTCAAGACTATTTTGGGATAAGTCTTTGAACTGCCACCCTAAAATCAAAACAAAAACAAATATCACCATAATAAGCTGTTGATAAAATAAAGTCTAATTTAAGTTTTATAAATCAATGCTGGGGCATGACTACAATAGGACATAATTTGTTATATATTAATAGTTTTGAATTGATGGACACAGTAAGTGATGGTTTTGAAGCAAGACTTAAAGAGTAGTAATCATATAAAAAGCCTGATGAATGACCTATCATTTCAAGAAAAGAGTCATTACTCTGATGAGGATTAGTTGCATGTTCTTTTGTTCAATAAATGAATTTTCATGAAGTCCCTGAAACAATAAAAAAGTTGTATACAATTTTCATCTTCCTGAATAAGAAGGAATAGTAAGATCATGTCCTTAATCCACTTAAGCTGTGTACCTGTAGATGGTTTCAGTTCTGAGTGGCAGGACTGAGGCTGAGGGTGTCTAGTTCCAGGGTAGATGGAGTAGACACACTCCCCACCCCCCAATCTCTCCTATTGACTGCAGCTATCAAATTTAGACAAAATACATGAAACAGTTCTTTGAAGACTTTGAAAAGTAAATAGTAGATTGAAGAGAAAGACCAGAATTTTAAGTACTCCCATTTTTTTTCCCCTCCTGTATCTCGAGTTCTGGGCTCAAGGTAGCCTGGAACTCAGAGAGAGCTCTAGGAGAAAACTTCTATTTCTTGCTTGAGAAGCAGAAAACTGTGTACCTAACACTCAGATAGAGTAGGGGGAATCTCCCATTTACTTTTTTTTTTCCTCATTTTTTTTTCACTTCACCACCCTGACAATCTCACGGTGGTAATAGTGGCAATAACAATGAAGGCAACAGGGATCCTAGATGGCTAAAACTCTAAGAAAAGGGAAACTTCTTCTCTGATTAGAGGGGCTAGTATCAAAGGAATCCCACAAATGGAGGAGAAAGAATGCAATGCAGGTAAAATTTGAGGAAACAATTACTGAAAAATTCCCATATTTAGCAAAGAACAAACCTATAGTTCTGAGAAATTCATTGAAATCAAACAGATTCAACCCAAAAAAATGCATACATCATAATAAAACTAAATATAAAGAAAAAACACTAGTCCTGGCCGGTTGTTCAGTGGTTACAGCATCAGCTTGGCTGATCAAAGGGTCATGGGTTCAATCCCAGGTCAAGGGCATGTACCTTGGTTAGGTGTTTGATCCCTGGCCCTGGTTGGAGTGTGTGTGGGAGACAACCAGTCAATGTGTCTCTCTTGCACTGATGTTTCTCTCCCCTTCCTCTCTCTCTTTCACGGTCTCTGAAAATCAATGGAAAGAATATCATCTGGTAAGGATTATAAAAAAAAATGAAAAGAAGAAACCCTGAATGCAGCCAGAAAAATAGCAACACATTATTTATAAACAAGAACTTGATTGAGTGCGGGTCTTTCATTATAGTGAAACAGGTCCATCATGGCACCCCAGCTGCCTTGCATGTATCCATATTGACTATCTACCCAAAGCTAAACCATAATTTGACCTAATCTTTGGGGGATCATCCTGTTATTCTCTCAAAACATGGTAAAATAGGCAATCTTGTGAGGAGCTATCACTTGCCTCCTTATCTTGCAAGAGGCTGTCAGATCCTCATCTCCCTAACAGGACTGTTCACCTTACTTCCTCCCTTTGAGATACAACTGCAGGCAATATAAATTTTTTTTTACTACAGTATAGAATTGACCCTTCCTTTAGTAATTCCTGGTCACGTTATTGATCATTTGGCCCATCAAGTTTGGTGTCATTCTATATGTGTAAGAATGCAGAGAGCTGACATTAAGCTGATCTTGCTTATGCTTTCTAAGTAATCAACTGTCTAATTCCATTTAGGCTTGCCACTTCCTTACTAGCTAAATCTATGGAAGTGTAATAAGCCAAACTAGCAGCTGCTAATATGCTGCTGCTCAGGGAATATTTGAATTCATCAGAAATCTTTTAGGTCAGAAGGAAAATGCAAAACATTTTTAAAGTGCTAAAAGAAAATTACTGTCAATGAAGAATTCTGGGTGGAAATATCCTTCAAGAAGGAAACTAAAATAAAGACATTTTTATATGAAGGAAAACAAAGACAACTTATTGTCAATATAATTTCTCCATAGATTTATAATACCAGAAAAAAACTTGGAACATCACGAATGAAAGAAGAGCCATATAAACGGTTAATATTTGGTTAATTATAATAGACTTTCTTCTCATGTTGAGTTCTTAAAATATATTTAAACATTGAAATCAAAAGTGATAGCATTGATTGGGTTTTAATTGACAAAGATGTAATACATAACACAATTACAACATAAAATGTGGGAGGGTGAAGAACCCAATATGGTGGTAAGATTACTATATTCCTTTGAAGTGGTTATATATCAATTCTAAGTAGACTGTAAAATATTAAATATGTACATTGTAATCACTAAAGCAACAAATAATAAAAAGAACTAGTCAAAGATATATAATAAAAATATAATAGATAAATTAACATGTATTACTAATATTCAGATAACCAAAAGGAGGCAAAAAGTGGAAGCTATGGATGAAAAATAGGGACAATGTATAGAAAAAAATAATGAATTGTAGATCCAAATTTAAACATATCAGCAATTACATTAAATTCAAAGGATTTAAATACACCAATTAAAATATAGAGATTATCAAAATAAATTAAAAACACATAGGGACCAAATATAGGTTACATATAAGAAATTTACATTAAATTAATTATGTAATTGGATGAAAAATAAAGGTATGTAAAAAGATATACCATTAATCATTAGCCCAATAAAAGCTGGAATGGAGAAATGAATTTCACACAAATTAAAATTCAGAACAAGGAAGATTATCACAGTTGAAGAGGATCATTATATAATGGTAAAAGGATTAATTCACCAAAAATAAATAACAATACAAAATGTGTATGCACCAGCAACAGCGATTTATCCAATATAATAAAAGCTAATATGAAAATTGACCGAATGGCCTAAGGACCGGATCATTATGATGCACACTGACCACCAGGGGGCAGGTGCTCAATACAGGAGCTGCCCCCTGGTGGCGCTCAAGGCTTGCTGGTGAGTGCAGCAGCGGTGGCAGGAGTCTCTCCCGCCTCAGCAGCAGCACTAAGGATGTCTGACTACCAGCTTAAGCCATCAGTGGGACATCCCCTGAGGGCTCCTGGACTGCAAAAGGGGGCAGGCCAGGCTGAGGGACGCCCGCCCTGGGTGCATGAATTTTGTGCTTTGGGCCTCTAGTAATATATAAAGCAGAAACTAACAGAACTGAAAATAAAAATAGATAAATCCACAAGTGTGACTATGAACTTCAATGCTCTTCTCTCAGTTATTGATAGAATTAGTACACAAAAATAATCCAGGATATAGAATAACTGAACAACACCATCCACCAAGAGGAATTCATTGACATTTATGGAATAATCTAGCCAACAACAGCACCCATAGATAATATATAAACAACATGCAAACCAATGGGCATATCTTATCTCTGTTCCAATAAAACTGTATTTACAAAAATAGGTGGTGGTTCAGTTTCAGCTTGTATGCCATAGTTTGTTAATCCCTGGTATAGACAAGAGATGATGGTACCAAATTATTTTTGACAAAGATGCAAAAACAATTCAATGGAAGGATAGCCTTTCCAACAAATGGTACCTGAGCAATTGGACATACACAGACAAAACAAAAAAATTTGACCTAAATTTCATAATTTATACAAAATAACTGAAAATGTATAGCAAATCTAAATGTAAAAGCTAAAATAGAAAGACTTAAAAAAAATTGACCTGGCCGAAACCGGTTTGGCTCAGTGGATAGAGCGTCGGCCTGCGGACTGAAGGGTCCCGGGTTCGATTCCGGTCAAGGGCATGTGCCTGGGTTGCGGGCACTTCCCCAGTGGGGAGTGTGCAGGAGGCAGCTGATCGATGTTTCTCTCTCATCGATGTTTCTAACTCTCTATCCCTCTCCCTTCCTCTCTGTAAAAAGTCAATAAAATATATAAAAAAAAAAATTTGACCTGAATTTAGGCAAAGCCTTCCTAGACATGACACAAAAAACATGATCTATAAAAGAAAAAAATAAGAAATCAGGCTTCTTCAAAATTAAACATTTTTGCTCTTTTTTGCTCTTCCAATGCCACTATCAAGATAATGAAAAAGTCACAGATTGGATGAAAATATTTGTAAACCAGGTATCTCACAAAAGATTTGTAT
>NW_006283170.1:41169-43881 GCF_000327345.1 Myotis davidii
TAGTAGGCAAAATACTTCAACAGACATATCAGTGAAGATATACAAATGGAAAATCAGTACATGAAAAGATATTTAACATCATTAGGCATTAGTGAAATGTAAATAAAACAATAATGAGATATAATTAAAAACCTATTAAATGTCTAAAATAAA
Source organism: Myotis davidii (assembly GCF_000327345.1). Lineage (NCBI taxonomy): Eukaryota > Metazoa > Chordata > Mammalia > Chiroptera > Vespertilionidae > Myotis > Myotis davidii. Next base: position 41,323 of record NW_006283170.1, read on the forward strand.
AAAAAATATTGACAATATGACGTACTGACAAAGGTACAGAAAAACTGGAACTCTTACACATTGCTAGTGAGTATGAAAAATGGTAGAGCCACTCTGAAAAACAGGCAATTTCTTATTTACAAAGCAAAACATATACTTACCATATGATTCAGTAATCACCTTTCCCTGGAAAAATGAAGTTATGTTCACACAAAAACCTGCATATGCATGTTTATAGATCCATTCATAATCACCTGACTAATCAACTAGAAACGTAATCGAAGTAGAAACAACCCAAATCTTCTTCAATGGATTAAACATATTGTAGTAAATCCATACATTCATCCAATTGTGGATGAATCTCAAAGGCATTGCTGACAGAGAAGCCTGTCTCAAAAGGTTATATACTATATTATTTCATTTATAGGACAATCTTGAAAAGAAAAATCAGTAATGATAGAGAAGAGATGAGTGATTGCCAGGGGTTAGGTTTGGGGGAGAGTGTCATTATAAAGGGGTGGCAGTGGTGGTGGGAGTTAAGGGTAATAGAATTGTTCTGTAACCTGATTGTGGTTTTTTGCATTTGTTAAAATTAATAAAATTATACACCCCCAAAATTTGATTTTACTTTTTGTTCACTTAAAAAATAAAATAAGTTTCTGAATAAGCAATGATAACTAGTTCTTACAATTCAACCTATAAAACAATTTAGTGTTATTAAGATAAGCTTTGCAGAAAATATGATTTTAATTGTTTTTATGTGTTAGTAAGCAGTTTCCACATTCTTACTTTTAAAAAATAAAATAACCATGACCTTTGGGGCAGTTTTAATAAAATTTGAAAAGATTTTGCAAAAAGAAAAAAAAGTAATTCCATCTGAGGGAGGTTAAGTGACTTGTCCAGATCACATGCTCAAGAAAATGTCCCTGTCATAAACTGTGACTCCAGATTCCATTTTCCATCCCAGTGCTGCCCCTAAATACAGCCTTGACAATGTATTCTGCTGAACTACTCTGTTAAAGCACTTTCATGGTAGTGATTACTCAGTGCTCAGAGGAGAAAAAATAATCTATTAGAGCTAATTTTAGAACAAATTAATATCAACAATAATAATTACTAATATGCATTGCTATTTTTAAGACAAACTATATGTTGCTATAAACCAGACCTAAAATATGAATTTCTCTACTAGTGAAAATCTTAATTAAAATGATGCATTTTAATATACTATTGCTACATGATATAAATTATTTCTCAGTGTCTCCACTTTGTTTTCTCCCATTTAATAATCATTGCTGTGAAGTGTTAAGGAAGAAGTAAATTGGTAATTAATAAAGGCTTGACCAGGTGGCTATACTGCTTCTAAAAGATCAGTAGTGTAATAATTTCTTAACTAGGGGCCTGGTGCACCAATTTGTGCATAGGTGGAATCCCTGGGGGGGGGGCATGGGGAATGGACCCCAGCTCGTGCCCCCAGCCTCAAAGCCCTGCAGCCCCACCTGGCACCCCGCCTTGGCCTGGCACTGCTCCCTCACCTGCTCCACCATCCCACCTGCAGGGCGATCTATCAGGGCTGGGCCTCCGGCCCAGCTTCTTCAGTGCCTGAGAGCTGGGCGGTGGCTCCGCCCCCCCACCCCCACCCCCACTGCCACTGGTCGCTGTCTGTGGGCGATTAGCAGGGTGAGCGGGCCCCAGCCTTGGCCTGGTGCTGCCTGCTCATCTGCTCCACCATCCCGCCATGGTCCCGCTCTCGTTGGGGCCCACTGGGGCCGGCAGCACCTCCACTGCTGCCTGCTTTCAGCACCATGTCGCTGATGCCTGCCATGTTCTGTGCCTTCCCAGCCACCCCCAGGTGGTCAGCACATGTCATAGTGAGTAGTCGAACTTCTGGTCGAAGTCTTAGTCAAACAACTGCCTGTAGGGACATTTGCACATTAGGCTTTTATTATATAGAATTATTATACTCTGGAAGAGGTTTTTATTTTTTAAAGGGAGATATTGACCCCCGTTTTGAAAGTATATTTTTATTGATTTCAGAGAGGAAGGGAGAGAGAGAGATAGAAACATCAATGATGAGAGAGAATCATTGATCAGCTGTCTCCTGCAAGCCAGGCACTGGGGATCAAGCCTGCAACTCAGCCTTGTGCCCTGACCAGGAATCCAACATTGACCTCCTGGTTCATAGGTCAATACTCAACCACTGAGCAACACAGGCTGGGCTGTAAGGTTTTTTAAATACATGATGATATATTTTCTTTTTCTAGGTCTAGCACCTTATAGCTCCTGGCACTAGGTTTAATTTCAAATAATAATTAAGGCAATGAGGAGTCTCTCTACATAATATTCCTCTTGTTTTAGCCCTAACCGGTTTGGCTCAGTGGATAGAGCGTCGGCCTGCGGACTGAAAGGTCCCAGGTTCGATTCCGGTCAAGGGCATGTATCTTGGTTGTGGGCACATCCCCAGTAGGGGGTGTGCAGGAGGCAGCTGATCAATGATTCTCTCTCATCGATGTTTCTAACTCTCTATCCCTCTCCCTTCCTCTCTGTAAAAAATCAATAAAATATATTTTTAAAAAAAGA
>NW_006283170.1:44708-45692 GCF_000327345.1 Myotis davidii
CCAGAAGAAATCCCCCAGCCATATCTAGACTCTAGTAGCTGGAGCTTAGATTCCAGGGCCTTCTTTTCTTCAGTTTTGTGAGGTGGAAAGGTGGAAATTAAAGTCCTGAGGAAATCAAAGAAAGGAGCATGGGAGGTCCAGTGGATTGGCAAGAAAATTATGTTAGGGATAAGGTGGCCAGATGAGCAAATAAAGATATTGGATGCCTAGTTAAAATTGACTTTCAGGTAGACAATGAATACTTTTTATAAAAATACTAGGGGCCCAGTGCACAAATTCATGCACCTTGAAAGGAACTATGGGCTGCGAGGCTGCAGTGGGCATATTCCTCCACGCCCATGCCCGACCCCTCCTGCTACGGCCCCTGGTCCCCTCTCTGCTGGAAGCCCTGCTCCCACCACCACGGTTCCCATGTGCTGATGGCACTGGCCCCACTTGCACCCACTGATGGTGCAGAGCAGGAGCAGTTGAGGTCGGCACCAGCAGCGTTTGTGAGCGGCGGCTCCAGCGCTGGTTGTGGTTGCAAGTGGGGCCAGCACCAGCAGCAGGAACAAGCGGGGCCATCGCCGTCAGCAGGTGTAAGAGGCGGCTGTTGGCCCTGATCGCCCCTCAGAAGCAGGGAAAGGTGGAGAAGCCCTGAGGGGCAATCAAGGCTGGCAGCTGTCGCTCACACACATTGACAGTGCCGAGCGATTTGAGCCAGTGCCAGACACCAGCAGCAGGTGTGAGCACTGGGCAGGACTGCAGCATGCAGGAGCAAAGAATTTTCAGTAACAACCAAAGGCTGGCCCGATGACAGCAACCAGTGCTCGCCTTGGTCTGGTGCCCCCAATCACCTGCTCCACCATCCCACCAAGGCCAACGCCTGCCATGGTCCATTCCCTGCCACATGCTGCCAACGCCTGCCATATCCCACACGTGTACCCTGGTGGACACCATATGTCATAGTGACCAGTTATTCGGTTGTTTGGTTGTTCCTCCATT
>NW_006283171.1:0-280 GCF_000327345.1 Myotis davidii
TAAGAGATATAGAAAAGACTATGAGAAAATAACTATGTAGCTTTATTTATATACTAGAGGCCCGGGGCACGAAATTTGTGCACTGGGGGATGGGGGAGCGAGGAGGGGGAAGAGTGTCCCTCAGCCCAGCCTGCACCCTCTCCAATCTTGGACCTCTCAGGGGATGTCCGACTGACGGTTTCAGCCCCTTCCCTCTGAGATCGGGCCTAAACCGGCAGTCGGACATCCCTCTCACAATCTGGGACTGCTGGCTCCCAACCGCTTGGCTGCCTGCCTGCTC
>NW_006283171.1:1420-7161 GCF_000327345.1 Myotis davidii
ATACACACACAGTGTTTATGTCAACCTTCCTGCACCAAGAGTTTCCTTGTGTTCATTTGTAATCCAACAACCCACTGCCACCACTGCTCTAACCACTGGTAAATATTGGTCCCTATAGTTTGGCCTTTCCTAAAATATCTTATAAATTAATTCAGCATATATTCTTTTGTGTCTGTTCCCGAATTCACCTGAGATATTGCTTTTGAGATTCACCCATGTCATAGTGTAAATAAAAGTACATTTCTTTTTTATGCTGACTGTTTATATATATATATACAATGATTTGAGTCTTTCAATTAATAAATATGATATATCTTTCCATTTACTTAGGATTTTTTTATATTTATCAACAATTGGTGTTTTTTATTATATAAATTTTGCTCTTTTTAAAAGATTTATCCCTATTTCACATTTTAGTATTATTGTAAATGGTATTTTAAAATTTTCAATATCTAATTGTTTATTGATATATATTTAAAGACAATTGTTTTTAGTATGCTTTGTTTTTTATATCAAGCTAAATTCACTGATTCTAATAGGCTTTTGGTATTTTTCTAAATCGGCAATTATGGTCTCTTTTAATAAAAATAATTTTATATCTTACTTTTCATCTACATGTCTTGTTTTTCTTTTCTTTGTCTTATTGCACTGGCATACATGTTATAGAAAAAGTGGTATGAGTAGAAATTTTTGTTTGAGAGAAACTACTTAGTCTTTAACAGAATGGTTCTGATGTTAGCTCTCGTTATTAATATCCTCTGTAAGATTGAGAAATTTGACTTCTATCCATAACTTGTGGAGAAAATTTGTCATAAATGAATGTTAATATTGATTTAAATTAATTACTGTATTAATCAGTGTTCTTCAGAGAAACAGAAACAATAGGAAATGCAGATATAAATATAAATACACACACACACATACACACACAGATTAATTTGCTATTAGGAATTGGCTCATTGGCACACACAATTATGGAAGCTAAAAAGTTCCATGGTCTACTGTCTGCAAATTGGAGACGCAGGAAAGTCAGTTGTGCAGTTCACCCTAAAAAGCTTGAGCAACAGGGGAGCTAATGGTATAAATCCCAGTTTCAAGGGAGGAGAAGAATCTATTCCAGCTCAGCAGTGTATCAGAGAGAGTAAATTCTTTCTTCTGCCACCTTTTTATTCTAAGCTGCCCCTCAATGGATTGGATGATGCCCACCCATTTGGGGGAGGACAATCTGCATTACTCAGGCTACTGATGCAAATGCTAACCTCATCTGGAAATACCCTCGGATTCCCAGGATAAATTCATTTACATATACGAATTTAGTTTGCTAATATTTTTAAAGGATTTTTATAATCATGTTCATGAGGAATATTCGTCTTTAGTTTCCTTTTATTAGTATACACTAGAGGCCTGGTGCATGGATCCATGGGGTCCCTCAGCTTGGTCTGTGCCCTCTCACAATCTGGGACCCCTTGGGGGATGACAGACTGTCGAGAGTGCACGAAGTGGCAGGTGGCCAGGGAAGAGCCCCAGCCTGGGCCAGGTGTCACATTGCTCCTGCTCATCCCAGCCTTGCTGCACCTGCTGCCGCCACAGCTCAGTAGTGCTGTGCTGCTGTGGAGGCAGGAGAGGCCCACACCGCTTCAGCAGCGCTTACCAGCTGTGAGCACGGCGTTTGGTGCCTGTGGGTCAGCTGAGCAGCGCTCCCACTATGGGAGCGCACTGACCACCAGGGGGCAGCTCCTGCATTGAGCGTCTTCCCCCTGTTGGTCAGTGTGTGTCATAATGATATGTCAATCGGTCAAGTGGTCATTTGGTTGTTCGGTCATTTAGTCTTTTATATATATAGATTATTTACTAGTAGAGCCTAGAGCAGCCGAGGGCCGGATTCAGCCCATTTGAAATGAATAAAACTAAAAAAAAAAAAAAAAAAGACCGTGCCCTTTTATGTAATGATGTTTACTCTGAATTTATATTAGTTCACACAAACACTCCATCCATGCTTTTGTTCCGGCCCTCCGGTTCAGTTTAAGAACCCATTGTGGCCCTCGAATCAAAAAGTTTGCCCACCCCTGGCCTAGAGTGATATGCACAATTTTATACAGATTTATTAGGTATGTACTATGAAAGTAGAAAGAACCTCCTACTTTTATAGTAAGTACTACTTACTATGTAATGCTATAAATAGCACTCTTCAATCAATATGAACCTCTTTTTAAAAATATATTTTATTGACTTTAGAGAGGAAGGGAAAGGGAGAGAGAGATAGAAACATCAATGATAGAGAATCATTGATCGGCTGCCTCCTGCATATCCCCTACTGGGGATCAAGCCCGCAACCCAGGCATGTGCCCTTGGCTGGAATCAAACCTGGGACCCTTCAGTCTGCAGGTTTACACCCTATCCATTGAGCCAAACCAGCTAGGGCAATATGGACCTCTTTAAAAATATCTCTATATATAAAAGCCCAGTGATCAGAACTGCAGAATGACCAGAACAACAGATGGCTATGACACACACTGCGGCAGCTGACCAGCCTGATCCAGGCCCCAATTGCTCCACCTCCTTGGCTAGCCTGGCCTCCAATCAGTCCCCAACTCCCCAATCAGGGGCGGAACCAGCTGCCATTCACCTGCAGCCCCACCCCCAACCAGCCTGGCCCAATGGGACCCCATTGGGGCGGGCCAGCTGGACCCCACCCATGCATGGATTCATGCACCGGGCCTCTAGTTTATTCTATATATGTATAAAATGTATAGATATTTCTAACAACTCTAACTACTTTCTCATACTCATTCTACTTTGGTTACAAGGACCTCCTTACCAGCCATATCTTACATATTCACATTGGAGTCTTTGTAACCACAAATCCTTCTATCTGAAAAAAATCACATTTATATTAATCCTGAAATGTTACTTCTTTAGAAGAACCTTCCCAAGCCATCCTGCTTAAAATTATGTCTCTTTTCTGTTCTATTTGCTTACCAATTTTAATTTTTTCAAAGCATTATTAAATAACAAAAATATAAATGAGAATGTTCTGCATACAGAATTTTTCAAGTTAATAATAAACTATACAAAATATGAATGAACATATTCTAGATGAAATTTTAAATGGCCTACTTAAGATGCATCCATAAAAATAGTGTATTTATTGGAGAGTGAGCTAGGTCAAGAGTTGGGAAAGATTAAACTAGAAAACTAAGCAAAGAGCAGATCATGTAAGGCCTTGTCCATCAGTGAATACTATTGAGCTCAGGAGGGAGAAAATATAGTGTACATCTTACAAAAGATGCTTCACCTGCTCTGTGGAGAATAAAATGTGTATGGGTTTGGAGGATGTTGGCAAGAGTGTTGGGAGCATGGGAACAAGGTTATTGTTGTAGTCTCAGCTAAAGTAGATGGTAGCTAGACTCGACTAAAGAAGTAGGGGTAAAGTTAGTAATAAATTGTTTGGTTCTGATTTTGAAACTTGAGTAAGTTGGGCTTGAAGATGGATTTGACTTGATGAATAGACAGAGAGAGGAACCCAATATGACTTCTGCATTTTTCTGCTGAAAACTGTGCAAATGGTGGTGTGCTTTAAGATGTGGAACCCCATGTGAGAAGTAGATTTCACAGAAGTGCTCACAGATAAGATTTTTGTTTTCAATATGTGACCTTGGAGATGCCTGTTAGTCAAGGTGTTGAAGAGTCACTCGGTATGAGCCTGGAGCTGTGGGGAAGCACCAGGCTGGAGATACAATTTGGGAGTAATCCAGTGTAGTTGGTGTTCAAGTTCAGAGGATGAGCTCACCTATAGAGTCACCATAGATGAAGTGGAAAGAAGGCTAATGACTTCCTGACACTTATATTTTATATATAAGACTGGAACTTTTTATTCTATTTATTTTCCTGAATGAAGAATATTGACAATGCATTGCAAAGTTGAGGAAAGTAGCAATGGTAAGTTTAGTGACTTTTATTTTGCATAAATTGTATAAGCATTTTCTAGGAAGAATCAAGGCAATAAAGGGGACTAGGTTCATTTATTTATTTATTATGAGAAGAAGCTATACATAGTAGAGATTTTATAAATGCAAATAAGATACATTCTTTCCTGCGGAACTTACAGTGTGCTGGGTGACAGAGACACGCTGAGAGGGTGGGCATGACCTTGTAATTTATTCAGACTAAGAAGACTTTCTCAAGTTGAAGGCTGAGCTAAAATCTAAAATATAAACAGGAGTCATAATGGCGAGAAAAGTACTACTTAAGGAAGGATTCAGGCCCAACAAACCGTAAGAGCAAAGATGCAGGTGAAAGCCTCATAGTGAATGCAGGTACTTCAGGCAGTTTTCTATTTTTAAAACACAAATGGGAGACATGGTAGAGTGCTAGGGAAGGCTATGTGTTAGGAAATTGGCAGGTTATAAGAGCAACCTAATTGGAGGATGTAGGGATATAAACTTGGTGGGAAATAGTTTTGTTTTAAGGTTTGTGATTAAAGATCTTCCTCTGGGTTTGTTTGTGAAAAAGATGTGAAAGACTGCAAGTCTGAATCCACAGAAGCAGTTCAAATTGTTGCAGTGAATAAGGCAAAATTTAAAATGGCCATATGTAGTGGTTTGCGTAGGTCGTGATTATAGCGTTCAGTGAGGCTTGGCCAATACATACACCTGTGCAACTCAGACTCTAATCAAGTCAGAGATCATTTCTATCACCCAGAGATGTGTTTGTAACTAATACCAATTTAGCACTTCCCCAATCATCCTGATGCAAAATCTGTTCAGGTTTATGTCACCAAGAATTCATTTAACCTATTGTTGAACTTCTTATAAATGAAATCACAGGCTATACTTTTTTGGAAAAGGCTTCTTTAGCTATGTTTTTGCAAACAACCCATGTTGCACATATCATTTGTTCCTTGCTATTACTGAGTAGCAGTTTTATATAGTATAGAAATAGCACCATAATTTTTTTATTAGTGTCCTTGTTAATTAAAATTTGGATATTCCTAATTAGGGGCTATTATATAATATTTTATGGATTTTCTTATATAGTAATTTTGTGGATGTTTTCATTTCTTTTGGGACTATAATTACTATGTTAGAGAGTGTATATAATTATAAGAAACAGCAAAACAAATATACAAAGTCACTGAATAATTCCACATTGTCACAAGCAAATTATGAAAATTTAATCATTTTATAATCTTGAGACTTTTTTTGTCAGTTTTGTTAATTTTAGCTTTCCAAATTCTAGAATGGTGCTGTGTTGTAATATGCATTTCTTCCATAACTAATAATGTGCAATTTCCTGTTTTGTGCTTATGAACATCCTAATATCAGCATCCAGCTTTGTGCCAGTTATTAAGCTATTGTCTTTAGGTCCCCAATTCAGTTATCTACACTCTGTTTTGTGATGTGTTGTTGCTGGAATGTTATAATCTAATTTTTTTAAACTAACCTGCTTCCCAGTAAGTTCTTTCAGTAGTGGGCACTAGAGGCGACTCAGTCAAAAGTGGAAAGAGGACACTTATTTCCTCAGGTTTCCTTGTTTCTTTCTGGCTTAACAGGCATCAACAGGACTGCATCCTCAGAAAAAGCAGTTGTTTCTATCTTCTGCGATCTGGGCCAGTTTCCTTGCACTCTCCCCAGGAGTTGAAGTCTCTAGGCTTTGTAGTTATTCCCCTCTGAGTTCCCAGGGAGCCTGAGGCAACTGGTCACTGGTCCCTTCTCAGAGACTTGAGTGAGCTTCTAGGAGTT
>NW_006283171.1:7222-12562 GCF_000327345.1 Myotis davidii
TAGATAAATACATAAATTCCTGCTCCCTGGGCCACTCTGAGGCCTTTATCGCCTCTATGGAACAGAGATCAGGCTGGTACAATAAGGTTCCTCTCCCTTTAAATAGACTAACAGACTGCATCTGGAACTACATAGCAGGCCATAGTCTGCACTGGGACTGTCACCCCAAATGGTACCTCACATATCACCCCTGTGTAGGATAGCTCCCTTTGGTCAACTCTGAATTAGAAGGAGGATGATCTGTCTAGCAGAGGTTTCTTTTACTCTGATATTAGGTCATTTCTTTTACAAAGAGGAGTGATAACCCTAACTTGCTAAGGCTAAAATGATGAGCTCCCATTTCCTGGAATGTGAGTACTGTCACTGCTATTTCCTTGTTCTCAATTTCTGTCTCAGATTACACTTTGTTTCTGTACTATCTTCAATTCTACTTTAACGTGTCTGATATGGCACATAACTTCTTAGGGTAATTTAAATAAACCTTATTCTGCATTTTAGAAAATTCTATCACAATGAATGATCAAAATTAACCAGTATTTAGTTAATAATCCTTAACTTAAAAATGTTTACTGAGCACCTATATGCTAGGTGCTATTCTATGTACTGGAGATAAAATAGCAAACAAAACAAAATCCACAATCTCTTGAATTACATAGTAGTAATGGAACAAAATGCTGAAAAATTAAGTCAACTGCCATACATGTGATGTTCCACTAAAACTGAGAATCACTGAGCTAACTAATATGATAACTACTGAACTTATGATGTCTCCATTCAGGGAAGTAGATCCACAGTCTCCCTGCATAGGTTAGTATAATATGTTCAAACATTGAATTTATATTGACAAAATCTACTTTTATTGCCACCCTCCCCCCAAAAAACAACTTAAATAGGAAAATAATTGATTGGTATATTTAGTAAGATCAAAAACTTTATGAGTTTTTTTTCCCCTAAAACTAAAAGAAAATTACACTGTGATTTCAACATAGTGAGAGCTACTTCTGATGAGTCAATCTTGACAACAGAGATGTAACAAGAGAAGATATGTATCCTAAGTCTTGCTTCAAAAGCATGCTTTTTAAGGTAGTAAATGGGAAAAAATTTCCTAACATCACAGAAATGATTTCTGTAGTCAATTAATAAAGGATGATACAAAAACTATAAATTTAATTAAAAAACTATGAGCCCAAAATTTTAAATATTCATGGCAAAATAAAAGAAATTATTTTTAAAGAATTTTCAAGAAGGTATTATAAAATTAGGTTTTTTTATATAAGATGATTTATTTGAGAGCATCTATAAGTATTATTGCTTCTAATGAATTGAAACTTTGAATAATAGCTAGAGTACATCATATTCTCATCTCAGCTGCTCCTCACGAATGTCGTCTGAATACTCACTACGACTTACTTGGCAGTTACCCGCTGACCACAAGTTCAGATTTATGAAGAGGCAACAATCCAGCTCTGTTTGTTTGCCTTTGGCTCAGCAGTCTGTTCCTGTGGTGATTTCCACATGGCACACATGCAAGAAGGTCACAATCATCTTGGTCAAGGGATTTGGAATCGAAATTACTTATTAGAACAAACAAATCCACGGTCTTTAGAGGAATGAGAGACATAGCATTTTTTTTGGAAGGTGTTGTCCTAAAATAATCAAACATTCTCTCTGAGGCAAACAAAAGGCACTCGTCACTGTGGTGAGTATACATGCAGAAGAGAAGCTTGCCTAAAGGTGTCACTGCTAGACATGGACACTAAAATGTAGCTACTCAGAAAGATATTATACTTCAAAAAATTTTTTAAAGTATGGAAATGACTAAGATTATAGGCAAAATAAGTTAATGACATTATTAGAAAGAAGAAACATATATATGCATATCCATTATACATATACATATATATGTACCTATCCTATATAATAAAAGGCTAATATGCAAATAGACCAAACGGCGGAATAACCTAACAACCAATCGCTATGAGGTGTGCTCTACCACCAGGGGGTGTGCATCAAACATGGCAAGCATGGGCAGCAGGCAGATGAGCGCGAACATGGCGGGCATCGGCTGTAGTGGGATGGTGGAACGGGTTAATGGGGGGTGCTGGACCAAGGTGGGGCAAGCCTCTGGTGGTTACTGAAAATTCTTTACTCCCGCGCACCGTGGTCCCAGCTGGTGCTCGCACCTGCTGCCTGCGCCGGCCTTGCTCGCAAACGCTGCTGGTGCCAGAGCTGCCGCTCGCACCTGCTACTGGTGCCCAGTGCTGGCCCCAATCGCTCAGCGCCATCAGTGGGTGTGAGCGGCAGCTGCAGGACCCGATCGTCCCTCAGAGCTTCTCCACCTCCCCCCACTCCTGAGGGGCAATTGGGGCAGCAGCTGCTGCTCACACACACAGACAGCGTTGGCCCCACTCGCACTCACTGCTGGCACCAGCCCCAATTGCTCTGTGCTGTCAGTGAGTGCAAATGGGGCTGGCACTGTCAGTGCATGGGAGCAGCGGCAGCAGGAGTGGGGCTGCCAGCAGACAGGGGACCGGGGGCCACGGCAGGAGGGGCCAGGCAGGGGCGCGGAGGATGGGCTGAGACTTGTCCCTATGCCTACCAAGCCTTGCAGCCCACAGTTCCTTACGAGGTGCCGAACATGGCGGGCATCGGCTGTAGTGGGATGGTGGAACGGGTTAATGGGGGGTGCTGGACCAAGGTGGGGCAAGCCTCTGGTGGTTACTGAAAATTCTTCCGATGAGGAGTTCAACTGGGAGACGGGAGTTTGACCGCTTGCTATGATGTGTGCTGACCACTAGGGGGCGGCACAGGACATGGCAGGTGTCGACAATGCAGCACTGGCAGCAGGCGGCAGTGGGGGTCCTGCCAGCCCCAATAGGCCCCAATGAGAGCGGGACAACATCAGGATGGTAGAGCAGGTAAGCAGGTGGTGCCAGGACAAGGCGGGTGCGAGTGGTGGCCCAGGTGCTGCCCATGGCCCAGAGGTCAGCTGGGACCTGCCCTTCCACATCAGACACTTGTGCTTCGATCCTCAGCCAGGCCTAGGGACTGCACCAGTGCACAAATTTTATGCACCGGGACTCTATGTATATATATATACATAAGTATGTACATCATGGGCTTATTAGATACTGAAATTTGAATGCACTCAACATAAAGAGTTGGGGAATTGGAGAGGACTTGAGAAGGGATGCTTATCCATAGCATCCGAACCATCTGCCAGCCATTCAGTGTCCCTGGGTTGCCAGTTGTATTTGGGACTTGCCAAGGAGCCAGATGCTCTCATGGCTTCCATCATATAGTAATTGCTCTCCAAAAGAAAAGAAAAAGTGTAAAAATGCAAGAATAATGTTATTTTTGCTATGTGTTTTAAATGTTTTTGGTTTCTATTTTTAATTATGATATAAATAAAAATAAATTATTTAATACAGAATAAGTTTTATAAATGCATTTCAAAATTGAATCTTTTATATTCTCTTCAATTAGAAGTCAATAGCTGAAGGGAAACAGCCTATGGTCCCAATGCACTGCGTGTGTCTCCATTCTGAAAAGATTCTAAGGGTGGCTGAGAGGAGGCTAAGTGTTATCAGAGGTGAAGGATAACAGCACCCTATGTTCATTTTTAACTTCATAAATATTTCTTTTTGAATGAATGGTGTTAAGAGAGATAATAAACACAATTAGGAGAACTATTATTTCTACCATGGAAAGAGACATCAGAATGGAAACTGGGTCCTTGCTGTTTTCCAGGACAGAAAGATATTTAAGTTACAGCTGCTGGCGTGGAGTGAGGGTGAGGAGAAGACTGAGGACAAGTGGAGCACCCTGGGAGACCTATGTCCTGTGATAAAGGGGCATCTTGTCACCACTGACCAGCCAACTAGTTCTATTACTGAAGCATTTCATACAATATCTGGCTCCCTACATGCCTGATATTTGGATTTCTTATTAAGATTAATGTCTGTTTTCTCATCTCCTCCAAAGCCAGCTTAACATAGGTAGGTGGAGACATGCCTTCTTTGTCCTACAAATAATCTATCTCTTTTCAGTCTCTCTCTGTCTCTCTGTCTCTCTGACCCCATACCTCCCACCTCACCCCAACCCTATACACATGCACCTCTGTAAACCTAGTCAGTTTATTCATACCAGTTTTAGTTTTGTACCAAACGAATTTCAGGAAGAAGTTAGAGAGAATACACTTAAATCTTTGTGAAGAATCACATATTTTAAGAAGTGTCACGGATTTTGGAATTAAATTGCTAATGCCCTTAAATCCAGTCACCACCACCACCACCACCATCATCATCATCATCATCATCATCATCATCAAGAACAACAACTCACAGGCAAGCTTTGGTAGAAAATTAGTAACTTAAAAAAGAAAGAAGGAAAGGGAGCAATTAGTAACATAAAAGACCAAAGGGATGTTCTGTTTATTCTGGACCATATAAGAATCATAGATCTTGAGCACAACAGATAGGAAAGGAAGACATCCCCAAGGCATAATCTAATGCGAGTTTCTTGCCAGTATGTCAGATGAGTGGCCCTGTGTAGATTAAAGATAGTTGTAAAGGTTGGGTTTACAGCACCTATCTCAGAATACATGATCAGTACATATACAATTCTGTTAATGCATACTAGTCACTTTTTCTTGCTTTTTATTAACACTTTGATGCTTGTATTTTGATATTGTTGCTGCCTTTTATTCAAATTGTAATCAAAGTACAAAGAAATATGTTGTTTTCATTTGAGCATTTGAGTCATCTTCTACTTATGTATTACTGGACTAGTTATCATGGTATATTCTAAGAGTGAGATACAAATAGAGCGGGGAAAAGAGTTTTCACTGAATGATATGACAGTTCAATACAAAGTGTCTGGAATGTATTAAGTGACCGTAAGTATTAGATACTATTACTAATTTGTATATAATTTGAGAGTTGTCATGGTATTTCAGAAGGGCATAAATCCATAGTCTAAAAATTTTGGCCATGGAAGTTTAATTACATCTCTGAGCCTCATTTTCTCCTATGAATTAAGCATAGATAATAGCAATTCTTATGTAAGATTAATTAACATTTAAATTAAAATATATTTATTTCTGAATATTTTAGAAACAAAATGCAGCTTATAAATACTACTTACAACTAAAAGGACACAGCTTCCCCTAGGCGAGGGGTGGGCAAACTTTTTGACTGGAGGGCCACAATGGGTTCTTAAACTGGACCGGAGGGCCGGAACAAAAGCATGGATGGAGTGTTTGTGTGAACTAATATAAATTCAAAGTAAAGATCTACACTAATAAAAGAGAAAAATGGTAATTGGCGTACAACGCTACCC
>NW_006283171.1:13521-30536 GCF_000327345.1 Myotis davidii
TTGACTTATATTTTATACTAGAGGCCAAGTGCATGACATTCATGCACTGTGCGGGGTGGGGCGGGGGGGGGAAGGGGCTCAGCCTGGCCTGCGCCCTCTCGCAGTCTGGTACCCCTTGGGGTTATCCTCCTGCCATGGAAACGGGAGAGGCTCCCGCCTGCACTCACCAGCCATGAGCCCAGCTTCGGGCTGAGCGTCGCTCTCTCGTGAGAGCGCACTGATCATCACGGGGCAGCTCCTGCCTCGAGCATCTGCCCCCTGGTGGTCAGTGTGAGTCATAGCCACCGGTTGTTCTGCCATTCAGTTGATTTGCATATTAGGGTTTTATTATGTAGGATTCTTTTAAAATAAAATTTTTCTTTTTCTCAGTTATAAAAAAGTCACATAATTTATATATATATATGTTTGTGTGTGTGCGTGTGTGTGTGTGTTTGTGTGTGTGTATAATAGCAACACATAATAAAATTATTGCTATTCCATGCAGGAGTTAACACTGTACTATTTCAGTAAGCATATATCTGGGTTTCTCACCTGTGCCTGAAAGATGGGATTACTCTTCTCCTGCCTGTGTAAGTCACATTGCCAGGCCATTGGTGCTCCTCCTGTGAGAAAGCGTACATCCTTGCTCACTGACATTGTGCTGGCCCATGTGACCTGCTTTGTCCCATGGCACGCAAGGGACATGACAGACACCTTGTCAGAGCAGAAGCTGTTAGAACACTGTGTGTGTGTGTGTGTGTTACTTGCTTTCTTATTCTTTTTTCTACTCAACTAGAAAGGAACGTCTCTTTCAGCCTGGGTCTCAGAGTCCTGGAATGAAAAGAAAATGGAAGAGAGCCTGTGCTATGCAGAATTGGCCCCCACGACCTCTGTTCCCTGATGTCCCTCCCATCATGATGTTCTGGTACAAGGCAAGGGTTCTTTTGAGAATGCAATTTAGGTTTCTAATCAGTTGACTTCAAGACAGGAAGAGTATCCAGGTGGACCTAACCTAACCACACAAATCCTTTAACAGCAGAGACGTATTTTCTGACGTAGTAGGAGAAGAAATCACATGGAAAGTATGAGGGGAATTCAATGTAGGAAGATTGTCTATTTCTGAGGTGGAGAGGGCCACAGAGCAAGGACAGGAGAGCAGCCTGTCAGAAAAAGAATTTCAGCTCTACGACTGGAATGAGCTGAATTACGTGAAAAACCTGAATGAAGTTGGACACAGTTTCTCCCTGAACTTCCAGATGAGAAGCCAAACTGGCCAGGACCTTGACTTGGGCCTTGTGAGGCCATAAGCAGAAAACCTAATTGAGCCCCCTGGACTTCTGACCCACAGACTGTCAGGTGGTAAATGAGGGTGGCTTTAAGATACTACTTTGGTCGCAGTTTGTTACACAGCAAAAGAAAAGTAATACAGAGCTAGGTAACTAGCCCACCACAACTGACATAACATAAACAAGAAATAAATACTGTAAAAGGATATTTCGTTACTTAAAGCCCTGGCTAATAGCCTGTATCTTCACACACATGCGCACGCAGACTCACATACATTCACGTACATTCATACACATAGGGTGTTTTAGTACCATTTTATAATGGAATCATACTAAAAATACTTCTCTGTAATTCACTTATTCACTTAGTGATTCAGTGTGGAAATTTTTCGTAACTATAAAAATAAAGCAACTGTGCCCTGGCCAGGTGGCTCAGTTGGTTGGAGAGTCATCCCATGTACCATAAAGGGTTGTTGGGGGTTCAATTCCAGGTCAGGGTACATACCTAGGTTGCAGGTTCTATCTCCAGTCAGTCTCTTTCCCCCTCCCTTCTTCTCTCTCTCTCTCTCTCTCTCTCCCTCTCTTTCTCTCTCGCTCTCTCTCCCTCCCTCCCTCCCGCACTCCCTCCCTCTTCTTCTATTATCTAAAATCAATACACATATCTTCAGGTGTGAATAAAAAAAAACACTTTGTAATAGCTGTGTAGTTTTCCATTGTGTGAATGCACAATATTCTACTTCCTTTATACAAGTACTACTTCTTTAAACAAGCACTATTTAAGAAATTGTTCATGATTCAGAAATAAAAAATCCAACAACACTCTCCAGAAGATAGCCTATCATTCCAATAATTTAGAATCCATTTTATTTATAATTGTTACTAGTTTCCCACTGTTACTGCTGTTGAGACACACACACACACACACATCCTTTTGTGAAATTTCAAATATTATAAAGCCAAATTTTCTAGGTATCTTTCAGTTTTCTGTCTCAAGTGTCCATTCCATTAATTTATATAAAAAGACATATATAAATACATAAATTGCAACTTACAAATGCTGACATCTAAGTAAACATTCTTTCCTGTACCTTTCACATTTTCTGTTGGTATTTCAAACAGCGCTTGGAAAGTCCCAATTTTAAAGCCAGAGCAGCTGTTCAGCAAAATGTTCACACAAGCCAGCAGGCTTGTATGCTCTCAATAGATTTGTGTAACAAATAACTGCAAAATTGTTTCTGCATAAATGGAAGTTCATGGCCAACTACAAAGTTTACATGTGTAATTTAGGCCTAACACTGGAAGAGCTAGCTCAGTGTGCATATCTGGTGCATATAATAAGACAAAGTCAGGATAACCATAGAAGCAATGAAGAGCTCAGAACATTTTTCATCTGGATAAATTAAGGTATTGGCTTGAGTTCGGCATCATTGATTACCATGTTCCTCAGTAAATTCCTTTCACTTCCTTTGAGGCAAATACCATTTTTTTCTATTAAAATCTCTGAGCCAGATTATAGTAAACTAAACTGTTACTATCTTTCCCTTCTGTACAAAAAATGTCTGTATGTCATGATGTTGTTTGTATAGCATGGAAATTGCATAAAGTTTTTGGAGTTCTTTCAGAATGAAAAACATTGCCTAGCATGAAGATCACAATGTTAAAATGATAAAATGGTAAGTAAGTTATTTCTTTTTAGTTTGACTGAAGAGTTTTATTTTAATTAATAATCTATTATAGTAGTAACTATATTTAAAGTGCTTTCATTTGAACAAATATTGCTTTTGAAAAAAATATATAATCTTTGGAACATTTAACACACATTAAAAAAACACAACAACTTGTATTCTTGGCCAAACTATGTGGCTCTAGTTATATTTCCTGTTATATTGAAAGTAAAGTACCTTTGCCAAGAAAAGACTAATAATGTATTAAATCCAGCACTACCTGCATTGTTTGCCTGATTGCTTTTTAGCAGTAGGAGTTTGAAACTGAAAGTCAGTACATGAAATTATAAACTTTGTACTTCTTTGTATGAGGAAAAATATATGTTTGGAACTAAATTTCAATGGCACATTTTATTTTTATCATTTGTGGCTATGTAAAATTTTTTACAACTATGAAGATTTATGGGACCTTCCTGTAGAACATTTGAATGTTCCAGTTCATGAATTTTTTGCTATGAAATAAAATACACAGAGACCTCAACTCAGAGCGATTCACCCTCACAGCACTCCAACTTCATTAATCATGTTATTCTTTGTGGCACAATAGGCAGCTAGAACATAACATGTCATCCAACCAATTCTGTGGAAGGAGCAAAGAAAAAATCATCTCTGAGAAATTGATAATTTTATTTTCAAAAAAATCAAGTGAGTGTAAGCTCCCCTCAAAGTTACCTTCGCTAAGAAGCCTTTTAGGATTTCATAACCTCCTTCAGTACTTTATGATTTGTTATAGTAAACAGAGATACATTTTTAAAAAAGATCTTCTTGTGAAAAATAGAAAGTCTGTGCCAGATTATCATTTATTTGAATGATTGTTGTTTCTCTTCTGAGTAAAAGATATTAAGATATAAGCTTTAGTTGGTGTGGAGAACACAAGAAGTTTAGCAATACCCAGCCTTCTGATTTCTATATTTGTGTCTACCCCTGACCTGGCAATTTCTGCTGGGTCCTTGAAGTTACTCTTTTCAGAGAAAATCTGCCCCCTCAATCTCTTCCTCCGACTTGGTAAAAGAAGATAAATTTTATATGACTATTTGTTTATATAAATAAGTAATATGTCTGTTCATTTTGATAAAAGGTTGGGAATAAGGCAATTGTTATGAATACAGAGTCCAATGATGTCACTGTGTTAGGTCTTAACCTATCCTGACTTTTTTCTAGGGATGTAACACATAATAAAGAACATCTGTTCTCTTTCCAATTGTAAAGATAAGACCGTCAACAAAATCAACCATTTACTTTTAAACATTAACCCCTTCTCCCAAATAGACAGAAAGGACTTAAATGTGTATGCATGACTTTGGAGAAAAAATAATCAATTAGTATTTAGTGTCTTTATGTATCAGATATTGTGATCACAAGAGGAAAAATAATGAATGATCTGTCACTATTTTAAGGAAGCTTACCACCTATTAGGGAAAACAGGAATTACAATGTAATTTAAAACTATTTAATAAATGACATGGTAAATATAGAGGGCTATGAGAACCAAAGAGGAGGGAGGGGGGGGGACTAAACACATTATAGTATGAATTGCTGATGGGGGTTGGGGTTAGTAAAGCGATTACAGGGTTAGAGATATGTATGTGACTTAATTACTGAGTGCATTTTAGACAGGTGAAGAGGAGCCGAAAGTTGGGGAGGACAGAGAGGACAGCTCCAGGAAGTGGAAACAGCACAGATAAAGGCTTGAACGTTCAAGTTCTACCAAGCATGACAAATAGTAGAATTGAAACAGTCTTCAAACTGCCTTATCATTTTTCATCATAATTTAAAACTAAGTTTTCATTATTTAATAACTTCTACTATATTTCACTATTTTGTTTAGTCTTGTTTATTACTTTTATATTTTCCAGCTTTCGTCAAAGCCAGAAAATGTAACCAAGATAGAAAATAAGATAGGTATTATGTAACTATGAATTCCAATACTTAGATGTTTTGAAATAATAATAACCAACATGTTAATATTTTATGAAAAAATATGCACTAACATTCAAGAGACTGCTGATACTTTGGAATATATCCTTTCAGAAATAACACTGAAAAATTAAGTCTATATACCGTGATTTAAATGTGTGTTTTTTAAATATTTTCCAGTAAGTTATCTTTGAATCTCTACTCTGAAAAAAAAAACCCACAACAGATAGTTTCGGCTTATATTCTTTTTTCAATTAAGGAGCATACCAGGGGGTTTCATATCTGTTATTCATTATACCTTGACTACTGGAAATAAAATAGATGCTCAATAAATGCTGATAGCTTGCCTAAATATAGATCATAGAAACAAGTTAATAATTTCTTCAACATCTCTATATATTCACCCAAGATACAGACTGTAATATTTTAGTAAATACTCAAAAATCCCTCAAATGCTACTAGAGATAGTTGCTCTATATTTCTACAAATCCACAAGTTGTCATTCACTAAATTATAGATTAAAGAGTGCTTTGTTGCTTCAGATTTCTTTACATGAACTTACTATGCTACCACTGACACTTTGGGAAGCATCTTTGCTCCTAAGGTTAGAAGAGCTTTACTTAATGTAGGTGGAGCAGTAATTATGATCAATGTAAATTTCCAAGCACAGATTGTGGAAGCTGCTGGTGCTGGCAGCGTGCTCTGTGTGCACTCATGTCCGTGTGCCAAATGGTGTATCTATTAGCCCAGAGACATCAGCAGGATGGGACATCAGCCCAACAAGGCATATTGAAAAGTAAACACAGACTCAGCCTCTTATCTCAAGATGCAAAGTCAGCATGATAAATGAAGTGAATGAAATTTTTTAAAAAAGGATTGATGAAATAAATTTAAACTCCAGAAATTAAAAATCATTACTATTTGTTACGTATTTTGCTTCAGTTTTTGTTCATGCGTTGTGTAAATTAATTCTACAGCATTTTTGAAATATTAAATTCCAGAATAATGCAAGAAAGGATAACTAAAACAATTAATATAAAATGTTTGATACATGCCCTGGCTGGGTGCTCCGTTGGTTGGAACATCGCCCTAAACACCAAAAGATTACAGGTTCAATTGACTGTCAGGAGACATACCTAGGCTGTGGGTACCATTCCAAGTCAGGGCATATACTGAAGGCAATAGATCTATGTTTAATTCTCACATTGATGCTTCTCTCTCCCTCCTTCTCCCTTCCCCTCTCTCAAATCAATAAGAAAAACAACAACAACACAAAACATATATCCTTGGGGTAAGGATTACAAATATAAAAATAAAGTACTTGATACATAAAATATATGAAAATGTGGGTAATACACACGCATAAACATACATGTTACATTATAAAGCTCAATACTGAGATGAGGAGTGGTGAATCTATTCACCAACACATGAGTTCCAATGTTATTAATAGTGGCAAAGCTGAAGGGATGGGGGAGGTAGAAGAGGATGAAGGAGGGGATAAAAGGTAATGGAAAGAAATTTGACTTGAGGTGTGAACACTCAATATAATATACAGATGATGTATTGTAGAATTTACCCCTGAAACCTATATAATTACATTTTATTAACCAATGTCACCCCAATAAATTAAATAAGAAATAAATTAATTTTTTGAAAAAGCTGCCTTTATGCTTCCCACAATTTCATATGTATTCTGGGTGCAAATTCTTCAGTTATAGTAGTTGGAAAATATCTTCTAAAAATGTGTGGCTTACTTTTTAACTTTTTTTTTTTCCTTTTAACTTTTTTTACGGTATCTATTGGTGAACCTAAAACTTAAATTTAGTTAAGACTTTTTTATAGTTTATGTTTATTTTGTTTTTCAAATTGAAATATTTAGTCTACATTAAATTAATTCTGTGGATGATTTATGTATGCATCACATTTCAAATTTTTGTTACATTTGGATATCCAATTGTCTCAGTATCATTATTATTATTGCTTTTTAAATATTTTATAGCTATTTTATTGATAAATAAAACTAATTAATTGCTTATGTCAATATCTGCAACCACACCAAATTTTTAACTCTAATAAAATATATAGAGAGATAGGTGTTAGAAGCCTTTTATAAATACCCATATAATTCATTAGTCATAAGAATTTGTGTGTTTTTTTCCCCTCTTAAAGTTCCTTTTTCCTTGAACTGGCTAAGACTTTTAGTGCATTTTCATAGTCTCTGTCTTACTGCTGATATAAAAGAAATACTTCTAGTTTTTGCCAGAGGAGATTGTAGTTGCTAAGTGTTTTGACAGATAGAGTTTAGGAGGAGTTAAGGAAGTTTCCTCCTATTTCTCCCTAGTTTGTTAAGGGATTATAAATCACATGGGTCATAAATTTTGTCTTGTGATTATTTTCTGCATCAATTAAAATGATAATATGGATTTTGCTCTCTAACCTATTAATGACATGAACTATCTTTATATATTTTATAATGTGAAACCACTCTTGCATTCCTAGGATATAGTCTTAATTTTTTAAAATATATTTTTATTGATTTCAGAGAGGAAGGGAGAGGGAGAGAGAGAGAGAGAGAGAGAGAGAGAGATAGAAACATCAATGATGAGAATCATTGATCAGCTGCCTTCTGCATGTTCCCTCCTGGGGATCAAGCCTACAACTCAAGCATATGCCCTTGACCAGAATCGAAACCAGGACCCTTCAGTCCATAGGCCAATGCTCTATCCACTGAGCCAAACTGGCTAGGGTTATTCTTAATTTTTTTATATGTTGCTGCTAATATTTTGTTTTAGATTTTTGCATCTCTTCAAGGTCCTTGTTTGTGTGTGTGTGTGTGTGTGTGTGTGTGTGTCTTTTTATTTTTATATCAATGTAATAACAAGATTTCTTAAACAAGTTGCGGACTTTCCCCTCTTTATTCTGTTTAAGAACTTGATTATGGTTGTAATTATAAATTACTTAAATTTTTGCTTGAACTCACCTGTAAAAACATCTGGGTTAAGTGTCTTCTTTGTAAGAAATTTTTCATCACATATTCAATTTACATAGTAATTATACAAAAATTAAATTTCCTTATTATACTTAAATTAGTTTGATTAAATGATTTATTTCAATGTATTTGTCCATTCACTTCTAATATTTTAATCTTTATTGGCAGTAAGAATTCCATAATACTCTCTTATTAACTTGTAATCCATGCTATTTCTTTCCCATGTCTTCTTTTCAATTTCCAACAATATGTATTTGTATGCTATTTCTCTCCTCTTTTTCTGTCAGTCTTGCCAGAAGCTTTACTCTCTTACTATTCTTTTCACCAGCGACGGCTTTTGGCCTTCATTGAACCCCTCTTGTGAATCTTTAAGGAACCAAATTGTGGTGACATTCTCCAGAAAGGACTTGGAGTTTCTCTTTCAGAATGCAGTGGAAGCTGCCAGCTTCATTCCATTAACCCTCCTGAATGTTTAACTAGTAGATTCACTGACGATTTTGAGGCCGTCCTTCTGTCCGTCTTTTGGAAAATATCAGGCTCCGTTTCTCCATTTCCAACCTGACATCGCCATTTTCCCTGACTGCAAGCTAGTCTCTGTGTGCACTGCTTTCCAAGTGTCAGCCTTACCTCACTGGCTTATTTTTATTTGTCCTTGGACATTTCCTTTGTTTACAACAGTGCTCTCAGAGTGTATTTGTTGTAAATTATCTAGGATCAAGTTGTATTCTAGTAAGAAGTCCCTTCAGGGTACCTTTGTCATGCTGCTGGAAATGGAATTCCCCTCTGAGACATTTCCAAAGGTTTAAGTATTTCAGATAACCTTTACTTCAATATTTAATCTTAGGGAATGAGTGTCCTTTGAAGTCTGCTCTTCAAACCTTTAAGTAAATCAGGAAAGTAATTCACGATTCAACAATTGAAGCCATAGCTATTGTTCTTTGAAAGAATAAAAATAAATTCCTCTATACTGAGAAATCTTTTCCAGTGTAAACATCTTGCCAACTGTTCCTTATCATAGTTTAACTCTTTCCGGATTACCAAAAAGGGAAGAGGAGCCCTGACAACGTGCCAGGTATTTTCTTAGTTGTTTTTCATTTGCCAGCCCAATAAATTCTCAGACCGATTTTATATAGCTGAGTGTTATGGCCATTTTTAATTTTAAGAAAAAGAGAGATGGAGAAATTTGCACAGACAAGTAAATGTTCAAAAATTCAAACAGGTCGCTTTGTCCCAAAGTCATTCTACAATACAGTAGTGCTACTACATCTGTTTTAAAGGTGTGGAAATCAAGGCTTAAAAGCTTTAAAACATAACTTATCCAATGAAACTGCAGTTTGGGTCTCTTTGATTTTAAAACACTTTCCAATGTGTTTTGTTCCATAAATGCATCACTGAATCATTACACATAGGATGACATTTCAAATCTCACTATTCTAACACCGTCAAGCCTCTAAGAACAGTATGTTTTTTACTTGGGACTGCCAGTCCAGATGGCAAAGTAGGTAAGCTCTGTGCTCACCTCTTTCCAGAATTATAGCAAAATTACAATTAAATTATACAACAACCATCATTAAGAACCACCTGAAGAGTGGCTGAACAGAAGGATATACCCTACAACTAAGTATATAAAGAGGAAGGCACTTCACGAGAGATAGGAGGGGCAGATATATGGCTCAGGCAGATCCCCCACCCATGGCGTGGTTATTAAGAAATGGGAGGGATATCTCAGCTGCAGAGGTCTCCCTGGCTTCCCAGCCTGGAGCACCAGTATGAGGAAGGGGAGTCCCTGTAACATCTGGCTGTGAAAA
Organism: Myotis davidii; assembly: GCF_000327345.1. NCBI lineage: Eukaryota > Metazoa > Chordata > Mammalia > Chiroptera > Vespertilionidae > Myotis > Myotis davidii. Next base: position 23,228 of record NW_006283171.1, read on the forward strand.
ACAGTGGGATTTTTTCTGAGAAAGACAATAGACTGCTGGATGTTGAGACATTGCTCTTAAAGGGCTTTTGCACAGACTCACTTGCTCACAAACTCTCTTGCTCTAAACTGCAGAGCAGGGACAGCAGATCAAAAAGTGCCAGGCACACACTTGGGTGGAACTAACTTACTTCAGGGGGAGGGCTGGGTTAGGGGGTCAGGGCAACTCTTTCCAGGGACGGAAGCAGGGAAAGCACCATTGTTCCTTGGTGGAGTTTCTTCCTACCCAAACCTCCCTGAATTCACTTGGCTAGCTTTAGACTCCTCAACAGAAGCTGTCTGCCTCCACTCCAGCTGCAGCCTTTTCCAAAATCTCTCAAAGACCCACACGCCCCAAACAAGTAGCAGCTGGCTTCAGGTGTCTTGTGGCTCTGGACAAGTGGTTCCAAACCCAGGAAAAGTGGCAACTTGTCTCATACAGCACTGTATGCCCTATCAGGTGTCCCAAGTCTCGCATAAGTTGTGAATAGATTTGACCCAAACATATCTCCAACTAATCAGGACAAGTGGCAATTAGATTCAGTTCCCATCATAGTGCCCACCAAAGAATGCCAAGCCCAGCGTGAGCAGCAGCCAGCTTCTGTTCACAGCATTGCCTCTCCCCAGTGGCTTCCTGACCCCACAGGAGCCTCTTCCAACTGATACCTGGTGGCCGGCTTCCAACTGCACCAGAGCACCATTCAACCAGCTCCACAAATGACACAACTCCAGGGCAGACTAGGCTGGGACCAGAGCCCCATTAAAGTGACTCTTGCCCTGTAGGGTCAACCCATACACACAACTCATCTGCTATAGCCATGGCCAGCTCTCACAGCCAGCCAGCCTCAGGGTCAACCCAACCTACTGACATGCCAGCAGTAATCCAGGTCCAACTATGACAGTAGGGAACACACAGCCTACAGGAGGGATATTCCTGGAGCACCTAGCTCAGGTGGTTGACAGTAATACACTACTAGTAGGTGAATTTAATACCACATTGACATAACTGGATAGATCACCCAGACAGAAAAGCAAAACAAAAACAGTGACTTTAAATTACATGTTATACTTAATTGAACCCAAAGCAGCAAAATATACATTCTTTTCAAATTCACATGGAACATTTTCCAGAATATGCCACATGTTAAGCCACAAAACAAGTTTCAATAGATGTAAGAAGATTAAAACCATACCAAGCATCTTCTCATATCACAATGATATAAAAAATAAATCAATTAGAAGAAGAAAACTGAATAACACATAAACATGTGGAGGCTAAATAACATTCTACTAACAAACAATGAATGGGTTAATAAAATAAAATCAAGGAAGAAATTTTTAAAAAATCTAGAGATAAATGAAAATAACAAAATATCTATGGGACACAGATAAAGCAGTTCTTAGATGGAAATTTACAGCAAAAGAGGCTACCTTAAGAGACAAGAAACATTTTAAATAAACAATCTAGCCTTGCACATAAAGGAACTAAAAAAGGAAGAACAAACAAAACCCAAAGTAAGCAGAAGGGAAGAAATAATAAATATCAGAGTGGAAATAAATGAAATAGAGTATAAAAGAAAAATACAGAAAATGAATAATATCAAGAGTGGGTTCTTTGAAAAAAATGAAAAATAAAAGTTGATAAACATTTAGCCAGAACCATAAAGGAAGAGAGGGGAGAGAGAGAGGAGAGAGGAGAGAGGAGAGAGAAGAGAGAGAGAGAGGAGAGAGAGAGAGAGAGAGAGAGCGCGAGAGAGAGGGAGAGAGAGAGAGAGAGAGAGAGCGCGAGAGAGAGGGAGAGAGAGAGAGAGAGAGAGAGAGAGAGAGAGAGAGAGAGAGAGAAGAAGAGAGAGGTTCTAAATAAATAAAATCAGAAATGAGAGGAACTATGGAAAGACAAAGGATTATAAAAAAATACTATGAACTGTTATATATCAACAAATTACACAACCTGGAAGAAACGGATACATTCCTGGAAACATACACTCTCCCAAGACTGTATCAGGAAAATAAAAGAAAATTTGAACAGACTGATACAATTGAATCAGTATTCAAAAAAGCCCCAACAAGCAAAAGTCCTGGACCAGATGGCCTCACAGGTTAATTTGGCCAAACATTCCAAGAAGAAATAATAACTATTTTTCTCAAACTATTCCCAAATATTGAAAAGGAGGCAAGGCTCCCAAACTCATTTTATGAGGCCAATATTACCCTCATACCAAAGCCAAACAAAGTGAACTAAGTCAGAAAAGAGAAACACCATATGATTTCACTTATATATATGGAATCCAAGAAACAAAATAAACAAACAACAACAAAAGAAAACCAATAAAAACACACTCATAGATGCAGAGAACAAAATGAAGATTGCCAGATGGGTTAAAAAAAAAAAAAATAAAGGAATGAAGAACTACAAATTGTCAGTCATAAAAATAGTCAAGGGGATGTAATTTACAGCATAAGGTATATAGTCAATACTAGTATAATAAATACATATGATATTTGATGAGTACTAGTGATCAGGGTGATCACTCTGTGAGGTATATAAATGTCTAATCATTATGATAGATATCTGAATATAATATTGAATGTCAACAGTGATTAAAAATAAACTAAAAAAAGAACAGCATGCTTTTATCATCACTCCTTTAAGTAATGTATTCATAAAAATATTGGCTATAAAATTTTGTAATTAACATACAATAAAACATATCCATTTAAATTGGTATTAGTTTTGACAGAAGTAGACATCCATGAATCCACATTGTTATTCCTCCCTAAAAGGGTCATTTGGCCCAGATGCAGTCTTTTTTTTTTTTTTTTTAGTAGTTTGTATTTCCAGAATTTTTATCTAACTGAAATACTACAGTTTGGTCTCATCGTATCCAACTTTTCATTTGTCATGTGACGATGAGGTTCATCCATAGTGTATATATCAGTATTTCATTCCCTTTTAGAGACTAGTATTCTGTTACACTATATTTTGTTTTTATACGTTCCTATTAATGAACATTTGGTTTGTGCAGAACTTGTGGCTATTACAAATAAAAATTGCTATGAATATTGAAGTACAAGCCTTTGCGTTCATGTAAATTATTTTCCAATTTAAAAGTCACAAGGATTTTGTGTGTTTTCTTTTCTGTTTAATAATTTTAAATTTTATATTTGTTTATGATCCTCTCTTTTCAGATAAGAGTAGATGTTAAAATTTTCCAAATAGATATTGAGTTGTCCTAAGAAATTTTATGTAAAGACTTCCTTTTGACCAATGAATTATCTTGGCAACTTTAAAAAGCAATTATGTATATTAATAATGTCAATATCAATTAATCTATATATATTGAAAATAGTAATTGTCTAGAAATATAACTATATATTAAATATATAGAGATAGATATAGATTTATATGCCTAACCATCCACCAATCATACTGTCTTCATTATAGCTGCTTTTTTAAAAAATGTTTTTATTATTCAAGAGAGAGAGGAAGAGAGGGAGAGAAGGCAGAAACACTGCTAAGAGAAACAGATTGGCTGCCTCTTGCACGTCCCCTACTAAGGATCAAGGTGCAACCCAGACAGGTGCTCTGACCAGGAATCGAACTGGTAACTTTTGGTGCATGGACTGTACTCAAACAACTGAGCCACACCAGCCAGGGTTAGTTATTGCTTCTTAATAACAGCTCATAAAATCAAATATCCTGAGTCCCCGGGTTTGTTCCTTTTAAAAATTGCTTTGGCTATTATTTGTAACTTCCATATACATTTTAGAATAAATTTGCAATTTATGCTTTAAAAATTTTTGGTGTTGACCTGGCTGGGTAGATCATTTATTTAGTGTTACCCCTATACACCAAGATTGTGGGTTCCATCTCTGGTCAAGGCACATACAAGAAGCAACCAAAGAATGTATGAATTAGTGGAACAACAAATCAATCAATCTCTCTCTCTCTCTCTCTCTCTCTCTCTCTCTCTCTCTCTCTCTTTCTCTCCCCCCCTTACCCCACTCTCCTTTTCTAGAACCAATAAATAAAATGTAAAAATAAATAAAATAAAAATTTCTGCTGTTATTTTGGTAGGTGTTATAGTCAAATCTAGAGGTCAATTTAGATAGCATTGAGGTCTTAATGATATTCAGTATTTATTGTTTTTCATACAATACCATGCATACATTTTGAAACTTTATTTGTAAGTACATTTTACTACTATTATAAATAGAATTTTTAGAAATTTAATTTTTCAACATTTTGCTGCTCTGGCTTTTGTATATTAATTGTGTATTCCATGGACTTCTTAATTCACTTATTCATGTAGTAGTTCTTTAGATTCTCTTGGGTTTTCTACTTAAACTGCCATGAATGTAATACGTTATTTTCCTTTGGCTTACTTTCACATTGATTTTTTTCTTTATCTGTTTTTCAGTAGTTGATGTACCTAGATGTGAATTTTTTCATATATACCCTGTTCGGTTTCAAAAAGTTTCTTGAATGTATAAAATTACAACTGTCACCAAATTTTGTTAATATTTGGCCTTGATTTTGTCAAAATATTTTTATCTCAATATTGCTATCCTATATTAACATATGTTAGGCTTTTTGTTATTGTCCCACAAGTCTTTTAAACTGCTTATATTTTCTAATCCTTTTTCCCCATTTCCCTCTGGGTAATTTTTATTTATATACATTCAACTTACAACTTTTCCATTATCTTCATTACACTATAAACTTTTCCAGCCAATTTTTATTTTGAATTTTCTGTTTCCATATCTAAAAAATATGTAGATTTCCTACATCTCTGCCTCTTCATCTATAATAAGTATATTTTTCTTTACCTCATTCAATGTATGCATAATAACTATCCTAAAGTCATTTTCTCCTAGTTGCAGAATTGGACTATTCAATTTTGGTCTCTGTTAAATGCACTTTAGCAAACAATTAATTTAGTTAGACACAAAGTGCCAACTTTGTCACAACTGTAATGGTAATCACCTTGCATCTTAGTTGTTATTTTGAGTTTGCTGCAGACTGTTTCAGTATACCCCACACATACTGATTCCGGGGTCAGCAGAATTTGGGTAAAATTTATACAGAGAATTTTGGGATTTCTCTTATCTATCCCTATCTTTTCAATGATGTCCTATCACTTTCTAGCAGCTGTGGCTTGATTCAGTTGCTTTTCTTTGTGTCTTCAGGTCAGAATGATTGCATATCTTCTATTGGAGTTTCAAACCCCTGCACTATGCTGCAACTCCCTTAGACTAAAACAACACAAATCTTACCCTATGCTATTCCCTTTAAAGTTTTAACTCTCCCCCCAAATGTGTCTGTTTTTATTCATTCTCTAGAACTCCTTAGGGCGTGTGGGTGGGGACAGTTTATTGTTTATTAGTTTTTTTAGTAATTGATACAATGTTTATAGTTGTTATATGTAAGATGGTAAGTTACCTCTTGTCTTCACCATCTGTAATGCAGAACACCTCTCTTACACTTCTATCTCTTGTACTTAAAGCAGAACATACTTTTCACATTTTTTGTTCCTTTTTTCCTTCTTTCATTACAGAGTGGTAATATTTTAATTCCTCTGTTTCACATCTGCCTTTGTAGACATAAAATAGACATCAAAATTAGTGTTATTTCCAGTACAAAAGGATTGCTATGATCTTAATCAGGAAATAACGGCTCTTGCCTAAACATTTTGAAATGGTTTGAAATTATGCATTATTAAGGATACATTAAATGAGCTCAACCTCCCCAAATTATACTTCTTTTCACATATATGTGCAAATTAAAGATTATATTAAATACAACTTTTCTAATTGTAAAAAATTTGGGTTAAAGCTTAAAGGAACTTATACATGAAAAAAATATGCCAATTTGCAAAGAGAAGTATTAAATTAATCACTGCTGAGGTTGAAAAGGTCGCATTTAAAACTAGAATTGCAAACCTTAGCCTAGAAGCTAATTGCAACTTACATTGGAGAAAAAGCTAGAGACTGCTAAAGTAGTGAATTTTTATTTAAAGATAGTTGGCATACTACGCCGAGTTCTTTCTCATTTACTTGTAGGGGATCAAAGAAGTAGGGGTACTTTGCTCTCATCCAAAGTCAACTAGGGAAATATTGAGAAAACTGCTTTTAGGAAAAGAATGTACTTTCAAGGAGTGAAAGTTATAACTGGATGTTTGCTAATTGGCAAAATATCATGAGTTTGCACTTTCCAACTTCAGGGCAAAGCCTGGGGAGAGAGTTCCTCAGATTACTTGTGCTATTCCATAGAGTGTGGAGGCCAAACCAGTTTCTGACTCTGTAACCCTCATGCCCAAGAAATACCCAGAGTTCAAAAATATTATAAATATATTTTACAAGTAAAATTCCTCTCCCACTTTTTATTCCCTAAAAGGGTCTATTTTCTCCCTTTGTCAATCATGTTTAACATTCAACTTCCTTGCAACATTTCTATTTGTTTTAAATTACAGAGAGGTGTATCAAAAACTCCCACTATAACTGTAGATTTTCTTGATTCTCATAAGTCACTTTAAAAAAATTTATAGGTATTGATGAACTGATATTAGAAGTAAATACATTGAAATTTGTTATGTCTTCCTGATAGATTATTCCTTTAATAAAAGAATTATTCCTTTAATATAAATTATTTAATTATTCCTTTCATTCTACCTCCTTTTTATAATTTGTGTTGTATCTGTTGGAAATTTATAAATTCTATAGATGTTACATTTATTTTTTTATAGTCAACATTCATTTAGAAGTAGTAACTATCTTCTCTTTCCTTCCTGTATCTCCATGCTTTCATTTGAGACCATTTTCCTTCAACCTGTAGAACCCTTTTAGTGTGGGTCAGTTGACAGGCCCTCTTTGCTGTGTCTTAAATTCTGTTGTATCTTCATCATTGGAGAAAATTTTCATTAGGTTAAAAATTTTTAATTAGCAGTAATTTCAGTTTTCCAGTTACTATGAATTGTGTTAAGTAGCTTAGCCTTATTGTTTTGTTTGAATTTTTTTTATTTGTTAAGGTATTACAAATGTGTCCGCATCCCCCTATTAACCCCCAACCTCCCCCCCCACACACACACACATACACACTCATGCTCTCATCCCCCTATTGTGTGTCCATTGGTTTGGCTTATATATATGCATACAAGTCCTTTGGTTGATCTCCCCGCCTTACCCCCACCTTCCCCTACTTTACCTCTGGGGATTGACAGTCTGATCGCTGCTTCTCTGTCTCTGTATTTGTCCCTGTTCATCAGTCTATGTAGTTCTCTATAATCCACAAA
>NW_006283171.1:31221-39186 GCF_000327345.1 Myotis davidii
CCTATTCACCGTCACACCAAAAAATTTAAGATACCTAGGAATAAACTTAACTAAGGACGTAAAAGACCTATATGCGAAAAACTACAAGACAGTGAGAAAAAGAGATAGAGGAAGACATAAACAGATGGAAGAACATACCGTATTCATGGATTGGTAGAATCAACATCATCAAAATGTCCACACTACCCTAAGCAATCTATAGATTCAATGAAATACCCATTAAAATACCAATGGCATATTTCACAGATCTAGAATGAACGTTCCAAAAATTCATCTGGAATAAAAAAAGGCCTCGAAGAGCTGCAGCAATCCTGAGAAAGAAGAACAAAGTAGGTGGGATCTCAATACCAGATATCAAGCTGTATTACAAAGCCACTGTTCTTAAAACAGCTTGGTACTGGCACAAGAACAGACATATAGATCAGTGGAATAGTATAGAGACCCCCGAAATTGACCCAAACCACTATGCCCAATTAATATTCGACAAAGGAGACAAGAGCATACAATGGAGTCAAGACAGTCTCTTCAATAAATGGTGTTGGGAAAATTGGAAGCTGACATGTCTTTTAAATAGTTTTTAATTTTAAGTAGAATACCATTAATGATCATTATGTTCCCATTTAATTCATGTCGCTTAGAACTATAAAGTTGCTTAAGGTAACTGTTGGTTGAGGTATATGTATCAATTTTGGAAAATTATCTATTTCTATTTCTTCAATTATTAATTCTATTTCTTCCTGTCTCTCCTTTCCTTTTGGGACACTGACAGAAGCTTATATCTATCTTACACTTTTGAGTTATTGCCTCCTTTTTTCTCTCCATGTATCAGCCTGAATATTTTATTCAATTTCCCAGTTAATTAATCTTTTGTTGCACTGTGTCTGCTGTTAAAAGGATGTATTGGTGGTCACTTACATTCAGTTATTATAATTTCTATTTAATTATTTTAGGGTTACATCTTATGTTTTCTGTTGTTTGATAAAACTTTCCATATTCTTTTTTTCTTTGAGGTGCTAATCACATTTACATCTAAAACTCCTTTGGGTTTGCTTTGTGGTTATTTTTCGTATCTATATTATCCATTCTGTTAGTCATTTTTCTTTTTGCACATTTAGTTGTTTCATATTTGTATTCCTACAGTTTATCTGAAAGCATGAAGAGATGATTTTAGTGTTATATTCCTGTAGGGAGAATTTATTTTTGCTTTGCTCAGAGATAAATTGCTTCGTTTGGTAAGAGGTTGATCTGGTTTGAAGCTGGGCTTCAGTCTCTGAGAAGAGTTGCCTAATTCAATTTCTTCCATAACTCATACACTATAGTTCTTCAGGGATTACATGTGAAATCCTGGGCTGCTTACCAATGTTCCTCCCTCATGCAGGGCCATAAATGTAAAGGTTTCTATCCCAGTCAGTTAAGAATGTCAGAAAGTCTACTCTCATTAAAGCTCCCCCGAGCAGCCACTTAACTTTTGAGCCTTTCGGCTGCTCCTTTGGAATCGGCAAATGCCAAGAAATATGGCTCAAAATGTTAGTTCACCCTTTTGCTCTTCCCTTCTCTCTAGTATGTTGGATCCTCAAGGTCACACTGTGTTTTAGCTCTCTCATTTTTTATGTTTGGTATATTTTTATTTATTCAAGTATGTTTTCTTGTTGATCGATACAATTGGTCTAGAAATAGCTAGTCTCATTTTGCTGGAAGTGAATTCCTATTTTCCCTTACATAATATTCAATTTCTATTAAACTGTTCAAATAAAAATAAACAAATCCATATTAAACTATTTAAATGATGTGTGACTACATTGTTTTCATTAGTTAAGCCATGTCATCCCGTAATTATACATTGAATTATCATTGATTCTTTGGTTAATGAATTCTGGAATCAGAAAAAAATATCAAAGTTAACTTAAATAATATGAGAATTAGGAATACAATCTTTTCTATTTTACTTAACAGATGCAATTTTAGTATATGCTCTGCCACTCAATGTGTATTTTTCAAATTACCTCTCCAAGTCTCAGTCTTTTCAGATGAAAATAATAATAAATTCAACTAGATGATCTTAAAAAGTCCTTCCATATCTAGAATTCTGTAATTTTGTAAGAATAAACTTGAATCTTTGATGATTCAAATTTAATATGAATATTGAAGTCCATGTGATTTTTGTAGTTTCTAAATTTATTTTTCCTTATCTCTAGTGCTAGAAGATGTCCTATATGACCTGGACAAGTTTCAACATGATGATTATTTTTTTGAATATTTAATTGTCAAGAAATGTTGAAGAAATCAAGGAATATCAGGGGACACATCTTACCAAATATAAATATTATAAAGCCTAATAATTATAATAGCAGGGTGTTAATATAAGAATATGCAAATTAATTAAACAAAATGGGGAACTTACAAATTCATGTGTATATGAAAGGCTTAATTAATACAATAAAACTTAGCATTGTATATCAGTGCAGGGACATGGGCTAGTCAAAAAATGGTGCTGAGACAGTAAGATTGCTATACAGGAAAAGATATAAATCCTCACTGGTCAACATACACAGTCAGGAGTGAGTAAAAATCCATATGTAAAAATCATATTCTTAATCACAAAAGGTTTGCAAAAAAAATCTTAAACTTGAAGTAAAAATTTTAAGTTGTAAAAAATAATTTGTAAGGAAGGGTGCAGGAGGTGAAGGAATTTTAATGATTAATATTTAGAATTCTGTTATTAGACACATGTATGACATCAGAAACATGTAATTATGCCCTGTTCTACTTACATAAACTTGGAATGATTAATTAAAAATTTAATTATCATCTTTCTCAAGCTTAACTCTAAACAATGGTACATATTTTATGAGAAATGCTGTGAGAATTAAATAGGCTAATATCAAAATACCCGACGTATTAACCGAAAAATGTAGTACCTAATTATTGTTAGAAATGATATTTGAAAAAGGCTCAATTTTTTTTCTCTACTGAGATAGATAGTACTTGGAGAAAAACTGAAGACTTAGAGAGAGACATTAATTTTTAAAAACTCAGGTATATCATTTATCATAGGCAAGCATTTCTATATATTGATGATATGAAAGAGACAAGGCATGGTAATCACCCTTCAGTTACATCAGGTTAGCAACTTTTTGAAGAATGAGAGATGACAAGCAGCTTTTAAAGGAGATTGACAGGAGTCTGAAGGCTCACTCTGATAAGATTGGAAACCATGAGTATAATGGCAGTGATCTACCTGTTGGTTGGATTTATTTATCAAAGCCTAGCACCTCAAATGTAGGAACAGAAAAGGCTAGAGCTTTATTTTAGACCTAAGTGGGAGAAAATTTGAATGTATACTTACTTTAATCGCTTTTCAGTTAAAATTAAATTATGAAAAAGATCTGTGTTTGGACTTGGCCTTTGGAATTAAGAAAGCTTTACATGGAAGAATTATTTGTGTGTGTGTGTGCGTGCGTGTGCGTGTACGTGCGTGCACACACACACGCACGCTTCATGTTTTCTTGAGTTTCTCAAAGATGATTCCTAATGAATTGCCAGATGTAGGTTTGAGACTAGAATTTATAGACCACTGTTATTCATTCCAGTCAAATGCCATAAAGAACAGCTACAAATCAAAGTTAATTTGTAATAGAAACTGACTACTACTAAAAGCAATTTAGCTTTGAAGAAGCTTGACATGTTCAAAAGATGAATTACTTGGTGCAACTTTGCTATTAAAAATTATTTTGAATCATTTAATAAAAGAGAAGGCTAAACTTAGAAAGGCCTGACTGGAGTGGAAACTATTTCATGTTCTTTTTAAAACTCAGAGGATAAAATACCTTTTGAAGATAAATTAAAATGAATTTCAAGGACTCGTACCCAGGCTAGTGAACTTTTAAGGGAATTGCTATCTTGCAAATGGTCATACCATATAATGTAATTCAAAACTTTATAAATTAAAAAAAGAGGTTTACGTGGTTGTCATTACACTTTTATTTCCTCCCTCTAAATTACCTAGCAAATTGTCTTTTGCTTTATTTTCTGTATTTCACACATTGGTTCCATGATATTTATAAATATGAAAGAGTAAATTAAGCTCATAATTTTACAATATAAATATATATAACATGTATGAAAATGTTTCATATAAAACCATTAAGTTTGAGAATTACAAAAAAGTGAAGCTTTTAAACCTTTATTTGGAAGCTTTTATCTGCAAGTCCCAGATAAACTAAAGGCCACAGGTTTTATTATCATGTTTTGTTTTATTTTTGTTGATCCTCACCCAGAGGTTTTTGTGGGTTTTTTTCCATTGACTTTTAGAGAGAGTGGAAGGAAGGGGGAGAAACACAGAGAGAGAACAATCAATTTGAGAGAGACACATTGATTGGTTGCTTCCAGCACATGCCCTGACCAGGGCCAAGTACAGAGCCTGCAACCAAGGTACATGCCCTTGACCGGAATTGAACCCAAGACCCTTCAGTCCACAAGCCTATGCTCTATCCACAGAGCCAAACTGGTTAGGGCTAAAGGCCACTGTTTTAATGGAAATTTCATGAAGTGGAAATTGAAGAGTTGGAAACTACAATGATGATAGATATAAAACAATGACAGGCAAATTGGTTGGTTAATTAAAAGCATTCATGTTTGTAGATAATATTTGGCATGTCAAATGGAATATCATCTTTAGAGATCAAAGATCTAAATATCCATTATTGTGGGCTGAAATTATAGTCAAGATAAAAAAATAAAGTGAGAAAAAACACAATAGAAAGGGGCAGTAATATATAAGATCAGATCTCTACGTATCAGATTTAGTGCATAGAGTGACTCAGCAGACAAAAAGCTAAGTGCTGATATTTGTTTCAAAACATGGTGTTTAAATATTCAGTAAAAGTGACAGATTGAACAAGAATAGAAGATCTATTTTTAAATTACATAGTGAACTGATTCTCAGTCTTTGCTATAAATACACACACACACACACACACACACACACACATATATATATAGTTGTCCATGTAGTTTAAAAGTCCTGATGCCCAGGTCATACACCATGTCATTGAAATTACATGGTTTTAGGGTTGAACTAAGCAAGGGTAAATCCAATTTTTTGTAAAGTTTGGAAAGTGCCATGTATTCATATTCATGTGTGAGCCTGATTTATTCATTAAATAGTTGCTAGTAATTTTCATTTATATTTCTTTGTGTAGGAAAAGGGAACACATATACAACTCTCATCAGGTTATTTTTAAGTTTTTGAAAAGTATATGTTTCAACCTTATGAAGTGCAATATTATGATTGCTTTCATTTAAATTATAACTTAAAATTATATTTCATTCAGACTGTATATTCTAGAAAAATCTCAAAATTAGGATTAGTTATTAACATACCATATGTTGGGGAAAATTGAATACAATACTTTATAGAAGACATTTACCTTGAATACCTATTTACTTTAAATTTTCTTTGAAAGTAAAATGAATTTTCTTGACAAAATGATTAATATTTTTATAACATGAAATTTAAAGTCATAACTATACAGAGAATTAGTGTGTTACAATGAAAAAAGTAAGGTTTATTCTTATAGTATACTTTCATTATAATAAAACTGGCGACTATTTGCTTGGATCTGAAGTTTATTAATGTACTTTAGGAATATATTTCCACCCTAATTAAAACAAATGGCTTACACACAGTAAATTAGGATTCTATAAGTTTTCTCAGAAAAATAATGTATTTATCATAATGACAAGTGCTTTATATTTTTTACTTTTTTTTCTGTCTTGATAACAATAGGATTAAGTCCATTTTGACTAAAGACCTCTTGCATCATCTTCTTAAATTTACACTTAATGTATGTTTCATGTTTAACAACTGGTCCTTAGTTGGCTCCCCCATCCTCAGGTTGATATGAACAGATTTCAGAGACATAATGATATTGCTCTATCTTGGCTTTCTAACTAAGATGACCACACAGCTGGAGTCCCAGTGTTAATAATGTTTCTTTTTACTCTCAAACGTGTCCTACTTCAGAAGATAAGTTATACTGTCCTTTTATATCTAAAAAGCTGCCACTTCTGCTAAGACTGCTCTAGGCATTTATAGTTGTAACATATTTTGTTTTTAAAAAAAGAATCAGGACATTAACCATCATCCAGATGACGGAAGAACTTTTTGCCTAAGGTCCAACATGAGCAGGATCCTGGCTTTATGCTAAACATGACCATCATATGTATTTCCCCTACAAGTTATAGAAGTTAATTGAGGTAAGAGAACATTGGGGCTTTCTTTTGATCTCCTCAGAACCTTCTATCTCCACTGTAACTTAATGTCTTCCTTTGAATAAAATAAATGATGTACATTTACAATTTAGTTTCTACCAATGTGAAGCTTTAACAGTGATAATCTTATTCATCTTTGAGTCATTCTCTACCTCAATCACTTCTCTCTTTTAATATCACCTTACAGGAAACTCGCCCACCCCCCTTTTTTTTGGACAAATGGAGAGAGGGAGAAAGGAAGAAAGAAAGAATAAAGACTGGTTAAATATTAATATGGGATTTTAGTGGTAAATGTGTGAATATATATAGATCAGGACCAGTGTATTGAGTACACCAAAACATGATCAGAGTGTTAGCACAGGTAGCTAGAAAGGAAGGGAACAGAGATAACCAGACATTATTAATACAATAAACTGCCCCGGGGTACAACCGGTTCCCTGGCCCAGGCTATGCGGGAAAGGGATAAACAATAAAGAGGAAATTCCTCTGCTGAGCGCATGCCCTGTAGCAGCCAAGATGGTGCCGAGGAGGAGTTCCTCTATGAGGCATGCACGGTAAGAACTAGGATGGCAACCATCACGAGGAGGAGCCTAGCCTGGGAAAACCCCGAAGATCTAGGAAATAAATTGGTTAGAGGGAAGATACAGCGCCAACTCGCAAAAGATTGGGAAGATGATTGGTTAGTTTGAAAGAGCGCCTATGTCTTCCCAACCCTGAGATAATATAAAGCTTAACAAAGCACATTATCTCTCATCTATCTATCTATCTATCTATCTATCTATCTATCTATCTATCTATCTATCAATCTATCTATCTATCTATCTATCAATCTATCTATCTATCTATCTATCAATCTATCTATCTATCTATCTATCAATCTATCTATCTATCTATCTATCAATCTATCTATCTATCTATCTATCAATCATCTCTCTGACATCTATATTTATCTATCTATCATCTCTATCTATCTATCTATCTATCTATCTATCATCTATTTAACTACATACTGGGTAACATGTTCCCAAGTTCTCTTTCCACAGTAGCCATGCTGCCCTCGCAGTCTCCAAATGTGAGCCTGAGTATGCAACCCAGCATCGGCTGGAGCCAGCCAGGAGCAGACACACTAACAGGGTGGGGACAGACCTGGACCAAACTGATGGCTCAGAATTTCTGGACACTGGCCTTACTTCTGATGAGGCACCAGAGCTGAACCCAGGACAGTCCTTTGATTTTGCTTCTACAATAAACCTCATCCTCCCATATGTGGGTCCCAGAAACGCTTTCCTTGCGACTCCAGGAAAGGGCTCCATTTCCACCCGAAACAAGAGGAGTAATATAAGAAAAGTGCTGCTCTGGGAATAACATTATGACAATAAAAAAAAAAAAAGAAGAAGAAGAAGAAGCATGAACACAATAAAGAGATTACTTTTTCCAGTTTTCTTCTTTAACATCGGTTATTTCTTCAGCCCTGATTCTACTTTCTTTCCTATTCCCCCTCCTCTTTATTTTCCTTTTCCTCCTTTTCTTCCACTTTTTTTTTCTGCCCTGTTATTCTTAGCCCCTACTGATGTTGTAGCCGTAGTTTAGTCTAAAATGACTAGGAATTGATATCATGGGAGAAAATACACATGAGGTCTTTAATATCCACAGTAATTTCAATTATATAGTAAATTCCAGTAACTTGTATTC
>NW_006283171.1:40211-50817 GCF_000327345.1 Myotis davidii
GCCTGATTGAAATAGTCTGCAGCAAAACACCCAGGTCACCTCAGCATACAGCAAAAGCACTGAACTGTGGTTTAACAAATTGACCTTCAGAGATTATTAAGACCTTCAAATTATCACTAACATCAGTGATGCATTTTTTTCTTTTCTTTTCTCTCTCCCTCTCTCTCTCTCTCTCTCTTTTTTAGTGGAATTCGTTGCCAAACCTCTGGGAAGAAGGGGACATTACATCATTTTCATTGCTAACTTTCTGAAGAGGATAGGAATAACTGATACCTGTAGATACTTTAGTTAATCAAGAAAAAATATAACATTTCAATTTCAATTTCTTATTTGAAAAAAAAATATGGCTACATTCTTAGAATTAAATTCTACTGGAAGGAACAAGATCGGCTTTTGTGCACATGTAATCCTTTTTGTTTGTTTTGTTTTTTGTTTTGTAAATATTCTATTAAATCTATTTGGAGGACATTTTGCAATAATTAAATATTGTAATAACTTCAGGTTTCAGCATTTCATACTGAGGTCATGTTGACTGTGTAAACACTGAAATGATTTATAGTCCAAAGAAGGAAGCAGTTTCCTCATTGACACTGATAATAAAATTACAGCCTTAGAATTTACAACTTGAAGGTGAGATAATGGCAGTTATGGCCATTATCTCTAGTTTTTTGTTTTAATCTGAGGAGTAAAAACACTTCAGTCACTTCAAGAATTTTAATAATGACTAAACCGCTTCCGTTCCAGGGGCTTGCCCTCCTCAGGACACATACAGGCCCTTTCACCTGTCAGGGGACCTCCAGGTCCTTGACTCGCACAGAAGAGATTTCAAGGACAAGTATCCATTATGGCCTGATAGCAAGTATTTGTATCTGAGTGAGTGCTGCAAAGGCCTCATTAAGTGCTCTTTTTTAAATGAGGTACTCATTTTTTGATTTTTATATCAATGCAATTTAACATTGAGGATAAAAATTTTATTTGTATATTCTTTCAAAAAGTAGATGCTACCCAGCTGGCATAGCTTGGTGGTCACAGTTCGATTCCCAGGTCAGGGCACATGCCAGGGTTGCAGGCCCAGATCCCCAGTAGGGGATGTGCAGGAGGCAGCTGATCAATGATTCTCTCTCATCATTGATGTTTCTCTCCCTCCCTTCCTCTCTGAAATTATATATATATTTTTAAAAAAGTAGATGCTTTTGAACATAGAATACAAGGTTTGGATAGATTTCAGAGGACTTAAGAGCTCCCATTTCAAATAAAAACCCCTTCTAGTGTTACCGTAGTCAGCTAATTAGGGATGAGAAAGGAAGCAAAGAGGGAGCCAGACATTGTTGAACATGGGAAACAGGGGAGCATGGGCCTATTCCTTCACCACAGTCACACAACT
Source organism: Myotis davidii (assembly GCF_000327345.1). NCBI lineage: Eukaryota > Metazoa > Chordata > Mammalia > Chiroptera > Vespertilionidae > Myotis > Myotis davidii. Next base: position 41,596 of record NW_006283171.1, read on the forward strand.
AAAAGGAACCTCACTGTCCATCAATATCAGAATGGATAATAAATTGGGGTATGCTCATAGAACGCAATAATTATAAGCAATTAAAAAGGAATAGCCTACTTACACTTTAAACATGAATGAATCTCAAAACAGCATGCTGAGTAAAAGAAGCCAGACAACAAAACTGTATATTCTATATGATTGAATTCTATGAAAGTCAAGATTAACTTTATCATGTTAGAAATGATGACAGCTGTTGAATTTAGGTTGGCTATATACCCTCCAGTTTACTGCAAACGCCACAACTTTTTGTTTCCGATGCTGGATTTAAATCATATATTTATTTTACCTATCAGGTCTTCATGTTCACTGAATTTGTTCCCTTGAAATATTATATAAATAATTATTATTTAAACAAATAAGGCTGTACTTGTTGGTACTAAATGAAATAAGCCATATAAGAAGTAAAAGATATTGATAAAATTCTGAAATAAAAGGAAAGATTTGGGGAGAATTTCTTTTTTTCTGTCTGCATAATTAAAGTTATCTGTTTCACCTGCCCTATATTGTCTGCCAAACATTCTATCATTCATTTCTCTACACCTATTTTTATTGCTCACTAATAATAGAAAGCTGTCTCCATTCTAGAAGAGGGCCTTTTCCTATCTCTAAATAATAAGTGGCAGCATCCATCTAGAACACATTACGATGGTTGTAATCTGGAAGCCCCACATTGGTCCTGTGTTTATAATGGCCGGTGAAAGACTGTTGCAATCCATCTGGAAACGACTATGGAAGGGTATGCTTGTTATTAAAGGAAAATTTCAGAATATGAGTTATATCTAGAAATGATTCTTTTTTTAATATATTGTATGTATTTTATTTTACAGAGAGGAAGGGAGAGGGATAGAGAGTTAGAAATATCGATGAGAGAGAAACATTGATCAGCTGCCTCCTGCACACTCCCTTACAGGGGATGTGCCCGCAACCAAGGTACATGCCCTTGACCGAATCGAACCGGGGACCTTTTAGTCCGCAGGCCGACGCTCTATCCACTGAGCCAGACCAGTTAGGGCTAGAAATGATTCTTGAAAACATCCTTACATATTGTGGTCCTGGCACTTCTGTCCTCTGTAGTTTCACAATCTCGTACTTTCTGCGGTGTCAGTGAGGTTCGCACTTCTGAGGCTTTGAAGGAGTGACTGGGTCTTAGGTGTCTCTTCTCACTCTGGCCATCAGTATATTTTATTTAAACAGCTGGCCTGAGCATGTGCTGATTCCTTTGTAAACTGGAGGATAGTCTTTGGGTTAAAATAATCTAGAGAATCAATTCCTATTCAGACACCATATTTGTGCCCCAGAACTTTAACATTACCTTTAATCTCCATAACCAAATTATGTACTTCTTCCTATTATTTTTCTTTTTAATTTATATGAGAAAAGAATATTCACAATTGTTTACCATAGCAACCACTATAGAAGTAGATTCAAATGCCAACACTAGCACAGAGTTCACAGTTGATATAATCATGGCAAAGGATTTGCAACATGACCCTGCATAGTTATTTTAAGGCTTTTGTACTCTGATGAGAATAGTGAATATACTAGGAGTGGGATTTGTTTTTAATTAGCACACATGAATACAGGGTGGGGCAAAAGTAGATTTATAGTTGTGAGGATATGGACAGAGTATATTCTTGTATTATTATTTAACACTAGAGGCCCAGTGCACAAAATTTGTGCACTGGAGGGGTGGCTCCCTCAGCCCGACCTGCGCCCTCTTGCAGTCCGGGAGCCCTCAGGGGATGTCCAACGTATGGCTCATCCTTAGCGCTTCTGTGGCTGCTGTGCTCGCCAGCCGTGAACCTGGCTTCTGGCTGAGCGGCGCTCCCCCTGTGGGGAGTGCACTGATCACCAGGGGGCAGCTTCTGCGTTGAGCGTCTGCCCCCTGGTGGTCAGTGCATGTCATAGCAACCGGTTGTTTGGCCATTTGGTCAATTTGCATATTAGCCTTTTATTATATAGGATTGTCTTTTCCATATGAACAAATGTGAACATACTTTTGTGCTGCCCTGTATAAACACAGTCAACAATAATAACAACAAAAACTATCTTGAGTGCTTTTATATGGGACCCAATGCTACACTTAATAGAATATTTGATTCCATATTAAATAAGAAATTTTATTTACACAATGATGTAAAATTCTACTGATGCTTATGTCACATATGCATACACCCACAATCAGATGATGTACTCAGTACACAAAGGAGACAGAATATATAATGTATATATACAAGTCTATTCTCAAAATTATAAATAGATCATTTTAGAAGAATTTTTTATTATTAACTCAGTAAATAAGTGATAATATATTATACCTATATAGAATATATATGCTGTCACTATATTTTATTTTTAAATTTCATTTTTTCTATTTGCTAGAGCCATTTCCTTCATTTATATTACTTTGAAGTTTTATATTTTTCCATAAAGCCTTCAGGTAGCTAATTAGAAGGGTGAGTATGTTTCCGGATCCCTTCTTGCCTCAACTTGCAACTTGAGAACAAAACAAAATCTGGCTAGAGGGAGATGGAGTACCTTATTTCCAGAGTTGTCTCATTATGCTCTCCAAAATGTCCAATTTTTAACAAGAATTTATAAAACACACATAGAAACAGTTTAGTATAGCACATACACATAAAATAAAACTAGTCAATAGAAACTATTTGGGAGGTATAGGGGCCTTACAAGAGTTCATATAAATATGTTCAAGTAACTGAAGAATAATATACAAAGAATTAAAGTATGGAAACACTATACCATGAAATAGAGACTATGGATAAAAAGATATAAATTATATTTTTAAAAAACTAAATGTAAATTCTGGAGTTGAAAAAATACAATAACTAAATGGAAAATTCATTGGAGTGAAAATCACTAGAGCAGATCTAAACTGTAAGAAAGAATCGATACACATGAATATAGATTAATTGAGCTTCTCCAGTTTGAAGATCAGCATAAAAAATTATGAAGAAAAAGTAACAGAGCTTCAGAAACCTATGGATTCTATTCTCGATAACAGCAGTCCCACAAGGAGAGAAGAAAGGGGCAAAGAAAATGCTTGAGGGAATAATGAATAAAATCACAGATTTGATGGAAATATTAGTCTATACATCCAAGATGCTCAGTAACTCCAAGCAGGATGAATTCAAATATATCAAGAATGACTTGCTGTTTCAGTTTCTCATGAAATGAACTTGGAAGTCTCTACTTCATCCTAATAGCCAGTAAAAAGCTGAACAGACTGGACAACAATCTCTTCGTGGATCTATAACAGAGAAGAGGACACAGGGCAAACCACGGCCCTGGTACTGGAAAAAGTGACCAGCAAATAGGAGGAATCATGCCTATTTGAGCAAAGACTCACCAGCAGAAAACCAACACAGGAAGCAGAGCTGGGAAGCAAACCTAAACTGTTATTGATGCCCTGCCAGAGGCTTAGTGTGTGGAAGTCAAAGAGTTGAAAACTCCTGGAGAAACCCCACAATGTTGTGATATTTACCTTCAGGAATTTGAACAGTTTCCCACAATAAATATTAGGGACAATTTCTGCTTCCAGGACGGGGAGGGGGAAAAGAACCATCTTTTAAAAATGCCAGAACACTGGTCTTAACGGGATTGCCCTCAGGGGAAAGGGTTCATCAAGGCCTAAACTCCTGGAGCATCATCAAAGACAAAATGACTGGGGAAGGGAAATATCCAGCCCCAGAGCACCCAGCCACCCTGTGCCTCCAAAAGGGGAGGAAACTCCGAGAAACATTTGGGAAGTGTATAGCTAGAAGCACAGGCTCACTAGGAGATTAAGTTCTAATCATAGGACTAGGGGACATCTCGTGTTCCCTCACACCTCTCTGCACATGACTAACGGCTTACTTACAGCAGGTCCTTTTACCAGCACAGCTGTCCCCAGTATAGCAACTAATAAAACATTTCAAAAGAAAAACAACAACAACACAATTTGAAGAGAGAAAGAGCAAGCATCAGTACCAGCCATGGTTCAGATGTTGGAATCATCAGACCAGGGATTTAAAAACAATTAAGACCTGTAATAAATAAAGTAGTGAACATGCATGAAGAGATGGCAATGTAAGCAAAAAGTGTAAGCGATCCAATGAAAGAATCAGAGAGAAATACTTGAGATTAAAAAAAAAACAAAACAAAACATTGCAACAGAAATTAAAAATGCCTTTGATGGGCTTATAGATAGACTGGACATGGCTGAGGCAAGGATCTCTGAGGTAGAAGATATATCAATAGAATCCTCAGAAACCAAGGAGTGAAGAAAAAAAGTTGAGGTCTAAAACAGAAAAACTAGAACTGAATATTCAAAGACTGTATGACAACTATAAAAGTTGTAACATACATGTATCAGAAATACGGCAGCAAATAAAAAAGAGGAACAGAAGAAATATTTTAAACAATGACTGACAACTGCCCTCAAATAATATCAGACACCAAACCAAACGTCCAGTAAGTTCAGAGAACATCAAGAACATAAAAGCCCAAACAACTACAAAATATTTTCAAGCTACAAAAAATCAAAGGTTTGTATTACTAAGTGAAAGAAGCCAATCTAAATGACTATATACTGTGTGGTTTTAATTATCTGACATGTTGGAATAGGCAAACTATCCTCTATAATAAAAGGCTAAAATGAAAATCGACCGAATGGCTAAATGACCAGTCGCTATGATGTGCACTGACCACCAGGGGGCAGATGCTCAATGCAAGAGCTGCCCCCTGGTGGTCAGTGTGCTCTCACAGGGGAGAGCTGCTCAGCTAGAAGCCAGGCTCATGGCTTGCGAGCACAGCAGTTGTGGCGGGAGCCTTTCCCGCCTCTGCTGCAGGTGGATGGTAAGGAGCAAGGGGTCCTGGACTGCGATGGCCCTAGATTGCGAGAGGGATGTTTGACTGCCGGCTTAGGCCCGATCCCCCCAGGGGCCTAAGCCGGCAGGCAGACATCCCCAGAGGGGTACCAGACTGTGAGAGGGCACAGGCCAGGCTGAGAGATGGCCCCCCCCACCCCCATCCCCCAGTGCACAATTTTCATGCACCGGGCCTCTAGTGGAGACAATAAAAAGATCAGTGATCCCAGAGCTAGTGGTGAGGAGAGATAAATAAGCAGAGCACAGAAAATATTTAGGACAATATAAATATTGTATATGATATAATACTGATAGATATATGTCATTACACATCTGTTTAAACCCATAGAATGTACAATACCAATAGTGAACCCTAAAGGAAAATAATGATTTGGATAATTATGACATGTCGACATAGATTCATCTTTTGTAATAAAGGTCCCTTTCTGATGAGTTGGAAGCTATACATTTGTGGGGATGAGGTATTTGGGAAATCTTTGTGCCTCCCTTTCAATTTTTTTCTGAACCTAAAACTGCTCTAAAAAAATAAAGTCAAGAGAGAGAGAGAGAGAGAGCCACACTAAGTATAAACAAGGCATGATCAAAATAACAAAAAACAAGGAAAAGAGAGCCTTTGGAGAGCAATAAGAGAGAAATGACTTATGTCATATGAAGGATCTTCAAAAACTAATAGCTCTTTTCTTCAGACGCCATGGAGGCCAGAAGGCAGTGACGTGACTTATTTAAAGTGCTGAAAGAGAAAGATTGTCAACAAAGGACTCTATATGTAGTAAAATTATTCTTCAAAAATGAAAGATGCTTTTTAGCCATTGCCAGATAAATCTTAATGAGGGAATTAATTGCTGGGAGATCTACCCTAGAAAAATTCTAAAGTCCTTATAACTGAAATGAAAGAACACCAAAGAACAATTAAATCCTAACAACGAAATAAAGAGCACCGGTGAAAGTAACTACATAGGTAAATATGAAAGACAGTAAAATGTATGTTTTGCATCTTTCTTTTTCTTTGTGGTTTCAAAGACAAGTATATAAACCAACAATTATAATACTATGTTGATGTGGTTATAACGTATAAACATGTAATTTCTATTACAGCCTACGGGAGAATAAGAATTGAGATACGATTAAACAAAATTTCTGTATACTATCATAATTGTTTTAGTACGAATCTAACTATAGTAGTCCTCCCTTACCAGTGGTTTCCTTTCCCACAGTTTCAGATACCTGCAGACAACCTCAGTCCAAAAATGTTAAATAAAAAATTCCAAAAAAAAATAGAACAGTTCATAAGTTTAAAAATTGTACACTGTTCTGAGTAACATTATGAAATTGGATGCCATCCAGCTCCTATCCACGGTGTTTACACTACCTGCCCATCAGTTCCTTAGTAACCCTCTCAGTTATCAGATTGTGGAGGGATTCCAGTGCTTATGTTCAAGTAACCTTTACTTTACTTAATCGTCATCTAAAAGTGCAAAAGTAGTGATGTTGGCAATGTGTATATGCCAAAGAAAAGCTGTAAAGTACTTCCTTTGAGTGAAAAGGTGAACCCGGTACACTAGATATTTTGTGAGAGAGAGCACATTCACATAACTTTTATTATTACAATATATTTTAAAATTACTTTTACATATTTTACTTATTGCTGTTAATCTCTTACTGTACCTAATTTACAAATTAAACTTTATCGTAGGTATGTATATATTAGGGTAAAAAATAAGTATATAGCTGGAACCGGTTTGGCTCAGTGGATAGAGCGTCGGCCTGCGGACTGAGGGGTCCCGGGTTCGAGTCCGGTCAGGGGCATGTGCCTGGGTTGCAGGCACGTCTCCAGTCGGGGGGGTGCAGGAGGCAGCTGATCATTGTTTCTCTCTCATCGATGTTTCTAACTCTCTATCTCTCTCCCTTCCTCTCTGTAAAAAAAATCAATAAAATGTAAAAAAAAAAAAGTATATATAAGGTTTGGTACTATCTATGGTTTCAGACATCAACTGAGGGTCTTGGAATGTATTCCTTACTCATAAGGGAGAACTATTGTAGATTGCTTTATGTTAAGATGCAAATGGAAATCCCAAGGTCAATTACTAAAAAAAAAAAAAAACCCTTAAAAATAAAGTAAATAAACAAAGAAAAGAAAATGTTACCAAAATAACCCAATCTTATATCATAAAGATGTAATATGCAAATGGTTATTACACTGTGAAGCTTAAAGACTGACTGTGTAATGACCACATCACAGATCAGCAGGAGGGTGGGACAGCGAGCTACAAGCCGGCAGTGGAGAGGGACAGGAAGGGACAGGGCAGTAAGCTATAAAGGGTGTGGGGAGAGCTACAGGAGAGCAGCAGCTAGCTACTGGTGAGCTACTGGCGCACGGATCCATGCGCAGGGCTACTAGTTTAACATAAAAGCAGACCGTAATGGAAAAATAGAGGAACAAGAACAACAACAAAACAACCTAAGAAATACAGAAAAAAAGTATCAAAGTGACAGATATAAGAAAAAATCTCTTATAATTCACTAATAAAGATATAAATATCCCAATGAAGTATAGGTAACATATTTGAATAGATTTTTATCCAAAGTTAATACAAAAATGACCAATTAGCATGTAAAAATGGTCACCATCATTAGATAAATGCAAATTAAAACCATCAAATGTCACTGCATACTCACTAGAATGGCTACAATAAAAACAACAGACAATAAAATGTGTTAGCAAATGAAATGGAGAAATTGGAATACACACACAATAATGATCATGTAAAATGGTGTTATGGAAAGCAGTTTTCATGGCTTCTCATAGAACTACTATATAATCCAGAAATTCCAATGCTAGATATATACCCAAAAGAATTTAAAAAACAGATATTCAAAAAAACTTGTACACAAATGTTCATAGTGTTATTATTAATAGCCAAACAGAGGAAACAACCCAAATCTCCATAAACTGGTGAATAAATTAACAAAATGCAATGTATTTATGCAATAAAATATTATTTGGCTATAAAAAGGGAAGCATTGATACATGATACACTATGGATTAACATAAAAATGTTATGATAAATGAAAAAAACAATTAAAAAAATACCACTTATTCATGTTTCCATTTATAGGAAAGGGCCAAAATAGGCGAATCTGTAGAGGCAGAAAATAAATTTGTGTTTCCTTAGGCTGACGAGGTGGGGTGAATAAACAGCGACTCCTAATATGTGCTATGTTTCATTACGGACAGAAACTTTCTAAAAGCAGATTTTGGTTGGTGGTTGCCCAACTCTTAGAACATACTAAAAACTATAGAATTGTACACCTTAAGTGGATTAAATGTGAGTATGTTAATTATGTCTCAATAAAACTGTTTACATAAAAAACTTAAACATGTTTTTTTAGGAAAACTTCTCTGAGTTGCCAATACCCTAGCTTCTTTTTGTGTTATTAGGGCATGTTGTTTATGTTGCTAGTCTAGCATTTTTTATGCTGAATCTAAATTATTTATTACGTAACCATCTCCTCCAGACAGCAAGAGTATTATAAATCAAGGCTTTTCATGTGTTCTTTGAATTTATATAAAGCACTGTACCTAGAACATATCAGAATAAATAACTAGCTTCTTCAGTACATATTTCTTGAAAAGGTATTATTTTTCTTGCACTTTCTCCATGAATTTCTATTCTGACACATCATCTGTAGGGCAAAATCTTTGACAGCCTTAACTAGCCAGAAACAAAACCATATGATAGTCCATAGTAATCCAATGTGTATGTGTGTGTCTGTGAATGAGAGAGAGAGAGAGAGAGAGAGAGAGAGAGAGAGAGAGAGAGATTGTCATTAAACATGTTGATTACTTCCAGAAAGATAAAAATAAGCATCTTAAGTGTAGAAAATTTTCTATCATATGATAAAAACATTAGTTATGTGGATCCAAGAGTGATTGGTAAATTAATTTAATAAAAAAAAAAGTAATAATTAAGACAAAAGAGAACAATGTGCCAAAGGTTTCCAATAAAAATCTTTTTCTTGGCTTTGGAATGATTTTTGTTTTAATTTTTATTGAATTTATTGGGGTGATCCTGGCTAATAAAATTATTAGGTTTCAAGTGTACAATTCTATAATACAGCATCTGTATATAGTATTGTGTGTCATCTCCTTCAATTGTCAATTATCTCCCATTTACCCTCTTCTACCTGCCGGGGTCCAACCCCAGCAGGTCCAGGGTTCCCAAAGGTGTAGACGGAGTCGGCGAAGAAGGAATGACACGGAGACAGCGTTCAGTTGATCAGCAGCCTAGCCAGG
>NW_006283171.1:50919-57413 GCF_000327345.1 Myotis davidii
CCGGCTTCTACCTGCCCCCTCCTCCCCTTCCTTCAAGTAATCACCATACTGTTGTCTGTGTATATGAGGGTTTTCTGTTGTTGTTAATCCCTTTACCTTTTTCACCCAGCCCCACAACCCACTCCCCTCTAACAATGTCAGTCTGTTCTCTGTATCTATGAGTCTGTTTCTATTTTGTTTGTTTATTTTATTCATTAGGGTCCACACTTAAGTGAAAGCATATTGTCTTTCTCTTAACTGGATTATTTCACTTAGAATAATAGTCTTCAGATTCATCCATGCTGTTGCAAAAGGTAAGATTTCCTTCTTTTTTTACGGCCAAGCAATATGCCATTTTGTAAATGTACCACTGCTTTTTTTAAAAAAAAAAAAATATTGATTTCGGAGAGGGAGAGGGAGAGAGAAACATCAATGATGAGAATCATTGATCGGCTGCCTCCTAAACACTCCCTACTGGGGATTAAGCCTGCAACCCAGAAATAGGCCCTTAACCGGAATTGAACCCAGGACCCTTCAGTCCACAGACTGATGCTCTATCCACTGAGCCAAACCAGCCAGAGCATGAACCACTACTTTTTAATCCACTCATCTACCAATGGGCATTTGGGCTGCTTCCAAACCTTGATTATGTAAGTAATGCTGCAATTAACATAGGGATGCATGTATTCTTTTTTTTTATTGGTGTTTTGGGATTCTTAGGACATATTCCCAGAAGTGGAATAGCTGGGCCAAAAGGAAGTTCCATATTTAATTTTATGAGGAAACTTTATATTTTTCACAGTGACTACATCAGTCTGCATTCCCACCAGCAATGCACGGAGGTTTTCTTTTCTCCACATTCTTGCCAGCACTTGTTTGTTGAGTTATTGATGGTAGCTACCCTGGCAGATATAAGGTGATATCTCATCATGGGTTTAATTTGCACTGCTCTAATGACCAGTGACACTGAGCATCTTTTCATATGTCTATTGGCCATTTGCATGTCCTCCTGAGAAGTGTCTGCTCAGGTTCCTTGCCCATTTCTTAATTAGATTGTTTGTTTGTTTTGATGTTGAGTTCTATATAAATTTTGCAAATATGTTTTCCAATTCAGTGAGTTGTCTTTTCATTTTGTTTATTATTTCCTTTGTGGTGCAAAAACTTTTAAGTTTGATGTAGTCTTATTTGATTATTTTTTTCTTTTGTTTTCCTTGCCAGAGGAGATATATCATGACTTACAAAAATTTATATAATATGAAAGCAATTTTTATGATTATATAGTTATGTTTGATTATGTCATAGTGGAATAGATTGTATAGTCTATGGCTTCTTGCAAGCTATCTAGTAATAGGCGTATTTCCATAAGTAGTTTTCCTCTTCCCCTAATTTTTTATCATCAAAGAATGACATATAACATATTTTTCTTAAAATATATTAATTTCAAATTCCTTAGTTTAATAATTTCAGTATTCATGTCAAAATATCTAAATAAATTTTTTCTTTGTTCCCAATAGCTGTTTCTCCTGTTTGCACTCGTTCCCTCACACAATCATTACTTTTGCACTCAAGGCCAGAAAATTTGAACTCAAATTTCATTCTGCACTCTAGTCTCCCCTTCTGTGTACATTTCTATACCTAGCCATCATTACCCCTAGAATATTGCCCAGAATTACCCCATTTCACCTCTGAAGCTGATGATGTTCCTAAATCCACCCTTCTATGTCAGAGACCATAGAATTACAGAACTCTTTATTATAATTTTATTGAGGTAAATAATTTTTAGCATTTTTTAAAAGACAAAATGAAAAATAGTATATTTTGTTGAATATACTTTAAAGATAAAACTTCATTATAAGAATAAAGAGAGATAAGAAGATATAGGATAAGAAAAGCAGAAAAAAGTGAAAAATACAGTTTGCAAGCAGGACACTTGAATAACAGTAAGAAAAAAGAAGGATGCATATTGTATATGGGGGGAAAGTCAATACATGAAAAAGCAGGACAGATGTCCCCAAAGCCACCACATAGCATGCTACGCAGAAGTAGCTCCAGTGTTCCCTGCCTCTGAGAAATTCAATTTGTTAAGTTTTAGTTAAGAATAAAAAGCCATTATACATTTTTGCCTCCATGCATATGGATAAGTCTTGGTAATAATGTGTGTTAAAAAAAAAATACTACATAGTGGAACCTAATAGAAACTTTCACATGGTATTGTTTCCTCCATGCATAATTCATACAGAAGAAAGCAGGCAGACTGACTTCCCTAAGTTTTTGTGTTAGATTTTTTTCCTGACTTTTAATTTATTCCTTTGGGAATAAAATGCTTCTCTTTTGCTCTATTGATATTGTTTTAGTGAGCTTTTAAGTATCATGCGGTTTTCTTGTTCAATCTAAAATCATATTTAATATGTTAATCTTACCCTTCAATGTTTTGTTGTATGATTTGTTTTGAATCATCATCTTTTAGAGAATTCTATTCAGGATTCAAAACCCATTATTCTTCAGTGATTCTACAATATAATGAAGCATATTTGCAACATAATATTTTTCTTAAATCCATGCATATTATCATCATATGTATTTCCAAATTCTCCAAGAATGTCTTCGTGTAATTGAATTAAATATAGCTTAATTACTTTAAGTAAATTAAATCACTCATTACAAGTAATAACTTTAAGCTTTAGAATGCATTTCAATTGGAAAAGAATTTGAATACCTGGCTTAACAGCTGTAGTGTGGTGTGAAATTAATTTGCATTATACATATCTTACCTCTTTTTAATAAATGCATAGATAGAAAACAGAATGAGAAAGAGATAAGAGGCTCTGAAAAGCACTTTAAAAATTACTAATTAAAAAGGACATTTTTCCATGGTGAGCAACTAAACTAAAACATGATTACTTGTTGAAGAAAAAATGTTCAATTATATAATGACATTAAATAATGAATCATGAAATATCTAAAAACATTATTTTCCTAGAGGTCATATCATTTCATTGTAACCTCATATAAACAAATGGGATGATGTTACTAATCCTAATAAATTCATTCTGAGGGGTTTCATTTAGTAATTGATGAAAGAGGGGTAGGAATGACAAGTCATAAAGTCAGAAGTATATCTTATGAGTTGATCCATTTCACCTTATATTTTTGCTACTGTGAATTTCCAGCACCAATATGATTTTTCTTTCTTTCTTTTTTTTTTTTTTAGGGAATATACTTTAGATCCACCAACTTCTTAAGAAATTTAGACTTCGTCTTCAAGTAAATTTATATAAGACATAAAATTTGTAAATTATTCTCTTGACTTAATTATATGACTGTAGGTAATATTATAATGTTAGAGAAAACATACAAAATTTTCTCTCCCTCACAGTGGTAGCATACAAACTGTAGGGTTGGCTTTTGGCCTAGCTGTCCTAGTATATCATCTGATCTTAATTGATTAATCGTCTAAAACATCCAGTAGATGTTTTATAAACTGTGAAAGGTCAAATATTTTAAAAGATAATGAACTAAAAATGCTGCCTCAAGAAAGGCTAACAGACCTTATTTCAGACAAGCATTTAAAATTTGTTGATAGATGCTTTTACCATGGACAGTGCTCAACACTGAGATTATAAAAGTGGCAAATTGAAACTTCGTAATAAAAAAAGGAAAAAGGGACTGACACATACAACATGCAACCACAATGAACATGGAAAGAGAGTGTATCCGTTTTTCATAAGAAATGTGCCATAAAATTAGAACATGTAGAAATACCTAATTTTTATAAATTAAGAATCACTCAATCAAATAATGTCCCTTATTAGGCTACCCTTAGAGTTATTGAACTTATGCTATGACACCAGCAAAACATGGGAATGAAAAATGGGAGAAACTCACTTTGATAAATTATCAACATTGTTCCAATTACAATATGTGTAAGAAAATGATCTTAAATTCAGCACACATATAATGAAGGTTTGTATTTTGCAATAGATAGATGATGGGGAGAAATGGAGCATTATTACTTGTCTATTTCTTAAGGCCTTTAAAAGTTCATCATTATGTACAATGGTGTTCCATTCAAAGCTACAGATTAACTAACTATTCTGTTATTTTTAATAATGTTGTACCCCATTTATTTCAATCCAATTGCTTTATATATTACTAAAGTAAAGCCTCATTTTAATATGGCACATGGAGTTACTAAAATTATCCAGACATCTAAAGTTAAAAGTAGTCTTAAAGAATGACACTAGCCTATATCAATATGTTAGTGAATGCTAGCGATAAATTCACCAATCTGGTTTTTAAAAAAGAAACCATAAGTTCAGTAATTAAACAAATATTATTTAAACATCTAGAGTTGCCTGGTACATTTCCAAGCATTATTATAGCAGGATTAACACCCAATGCCAACCCAATGCCAATAAGAAGAAAACTTTCAGGGCTCTTTAGGGGCTTGTGAGCTAAAGGATTCTGTTTGAATTATGATTTTAATTATACTCATTACCTTGCATGAGTATGAGAGCTATCCCTTCAGAAGACACAATGTGTTATGGAAAAAAAATCATTTGTGCATGAGTTTTAAATGTCTAACAATTAATCAGACCAAATTAGTACTGTGTGTCCATCAATGCTGAGGGTAGAAAATGGCCAGACTCATGAAAGTCAGCCAATAGGCCATGCAGCAGATCTATAGTGTAAATGAGATGAATGCACCCAGTGTTCATGGCTTGAATGTACAACTTATCTCCAACACTTGTTATTATTATCTAGTATAAAGCAATATTTTGATTTTAATTTGACTTCCCATACAACTTTGCCTAGAGGGAATGACTGTGAACCCAAGTATCATTTTATATGTCCTACTATAAATGAACACATTGGCATTCTGATTTTAATGATTAGTTTCCGCTAGCTTGTTTAATGCAATGTTCCCCCCCAAGTGATTAATCCACCATTACGCAAATGATGACAAATGAGATTTTTAAACCTACAATTTGACACATCCCCCCTCCCCCCGCTTTTTTTTTTTCAGGGCAATGTTACACTACAGGACCCTTAGAAATGCCTATGGGAATTCTAAACTCACTGTACAAATTCACACTAAAAAAATAAATCCACTTTCATACTCATAGTAACTAGGAAAACTTAAAAGGGGAAGATTATTAGACGATGTTTAGCTTACTTCTTTCTTTTATTAATAGAGGCCCAAAGGAAAAATGACCTACATAGTATATCAGTGAAAAATGGACAAATGAGGCAGGGAGTTGCCCTCTGACTTATCTGTACCTTCCAAATATCACCTGAGTGCTTGTAACTGACAGAACTTAATGCATATCTAAAACTCTTACTGCATGGGATTCTGGAAAACATAGTCTATGGCTTCTAGATTCTGCAGTGGAAAAGTATAAGAGAAAGAAGTTGGAATGGAATTTGAACTATAACATATGACACAATAATTTTTTTGTAAATGTCCCAGAGAAATGTTTTTATATTTTCTCCAGGTAATATGTGTGAGGATATTGATTATGTAATTATTTGGGATAGCAGTGAGATGGAACATATAGAAGTCTAATCAATAGAGAGGAAGAAAAGCAATATATGGTGGATACATGCTATATATTGCTATGCAGCAGTAAGAAACAGCTTGAGGTATATATATCTCAGTAAGAGGGAAGTAAAATAGATTTGAAATAAAGAAAAGAACTGCATGAGATACCTTGCAAAAATAGCACTTATGGAAATTCAAAACACTATAAACAGTATGTATTTTATGATATGCATGAATTATTAAAATACTGGCATACATATTCAAACAGATATTTATCAAGTATGCTACTGTAGCCACCTATGGGAATGCTTCTCATTGCTGATTTCCAACTTAGAAACCATAGAGAGAAGTATATCCTGGAATATATAGTTCCTATCTCCTCGTCTGTGATAGAGAAGAGATGTTACTTAAATGATACAACCAGCACCGTCCACCCTTTCCCAATTTAGAATCCATACACACATCTCCTTTAATCATATCTAATCTTTCAAGAAAAAGGCAGTATTATTCCTGATAGGACGGAACTATTCTTAATACAACCTAAGATCTACCTCCTTTTGCCCCCAAATGCATCTTTATTGATCTCTAAGTTCTAAATAACTCTTTCTCTAATTTAATTACGGTTCCATTTCATATTTTAACATATACTGAATGATAGTAGCCACTACCGATCCATCTTGATATGATGGAGGAGGGCAAAGGGGAAGGGAAAAATCAGTTGATTATATACAAATACATGTTAAGTAAGAAAATATTCATGGCTAATGCAATACTAGATTTTGCAATATGTGGTTGTGTTTGGGTTTATATATTTCTTTTACCATTCATTCCATGATCTCATGGCTCCCAGCATATGTGTTTATCATTATTATTTACCTACTATGGTTACCAGAAGGGTCTGAATCAATAGATCCTACCTCTATTGGTTCCTGAAGTGTCTACACAAATACTGGTTATGTCTGTAGGCAAGCTG
>NW_006283171.1:57432-58514 GCF_000327345.1 Myotis davidii
TTTAATACTTCAAATGAACTTTCTTTGTCTTTATAGAGATTGCTTAATAAATAAACTAAAGCAAGAAACATAAATGTGTGGTAAAAGTTTCAAAATCCAAAAAGACCCACCAAGTATCATTTTCCATTTTTAGAGAGAGAACAATGTGCAACATACTTGTCTTTTACTGTCATATCTCAACATGACACAGATCATTATACCATTTATAAATTTCACTGAGCTGGTAGGATCTTAAACCAAGGCAAACTATATTGCCAACTCTCTGACACATAAATATGAGTAGAGTTTCTAAGGTATTTTGTCTTTTATTCTCACCAAGTCCAGTCAGCATGAAGTCATCAGTACAGTGTACAGTGGATCAGAGTGAGACCTTGAGTAATAAAAGGATAATCAAGATCTGTAAGGACTAGATTATGACAGAGGTAGGGAGATAGCAAGCTCTACCCTCAGATAAAAACAAGAACAAAAATATATTCTCAAGATTAATAGAAGCATACCGAGTACTGTTAGGGGTAATAATTTGCTCCTGTAAAGAAGCCAGAAGAATCAGCAATACACTGCAATTGGAAGAAGTTTCTGAAAATCCACTTTAGATTATTCAAGGTCAGTATTTCTTTTGGCAAGAGCAAATTGGAGTTTGGGAATGTGAAGGTAATATCCACCTTTGCATCTTTTAGGTCTTTGATTGTGATATTAATCTTTGCAAGTCTCCAGAATGTGCTATTACTTTTGGTTTACTATTTTGGTATGAGGAGGGAGTTCCAGCAATTTATATTTAGCCTTTTCCATCCTGGTAGTCCACTCTTCATTTATCATGAAACTAATGTGGGGATTTTGACAGTTGTGGAATTTATCTGTTCATATTGTTCATCTAAGAACTGTAGAGAAAAACAGAGCAAGTACGTGATCTACCAGATAAACTGTGAAATGGACCAAGACCAAATCTCCATTTATCATCTCACTACCCATTGCCCCTGCTCTCCCTGGAGGGCTAGAGCAGTGTTTTGGGTCCCAAGGAATTAACTTCAGTTCAGAGGCAGGGCTGGGTTAGTCTCTGAAAATTTTTGAGTTATTCTTTCCCT
>NW_006283171.1:58947-72666 GCF_000327345.1 Myotis davidii
GTTTCCTTGAAAACAACGGGGAGGAAGTGTTAGACTATGTAATTGTGGCAGTATTTCAAGGTTATTTCTGAAGTGGTCCTTGCCTCTGTCTTCCATGGAGATTTGGGTTTGGAATTGGCTCACATCAGGGAATTGAAGTGCAGGTCCATGACTGTCTCAATGTCAAAAAGGCCATTACTGATTTCAAGTCTAATCAGAACAGAGAACCAATTCTAGATTATCATTTTGAAGGTTTTTTTCCTCCATGAAATAATTTCTAGTAGCTAGAAATGCATCAGTCACTGTTCATTTGGGAATAGAGAAGACTTCCAATTAATTATAAATGCTAGATATTTTAAAACATAGAAATAGATGTTTATTCAATCATTGTAATGGCTGAAGGGAAGGTCAGAGAAGCTATTATAATGTAACTGAGAATCTTAGCCTGTTAGTGAGAATCTCAGCTCTGAGAAGCCCTGACAATGTCTGTCTGCAGCAGCAAAGCAGGTGATATGCAAGGGCTCAACAGGAAGAAACAATATCTGGAGTCAGCCCACAACTGTAACTGCCACCACCTATGGAAAATCATGGTGTCTTCTTGGAGGATTTTAAGCTGGAACCATAAAGGAAAGAAAGTCATGACAGAAGTAGCTCCCAACACCTCTGTAATTGAGAGAAGGTTTTAAAAGTTCAGTGATTATGCTCAATAAATAATAAACAATTCAGTACCAACATAAAATATAATTCAGAAGGCTTTCTATTCTGTTTGAATATATCAAATAATGATTTCCCATTCTTGAATATATTCTTTTTTAGAACAGATCATCTCATACTATTACCATTAACTTCTGAATTCCTCTAGAATATGCACTTTAAGAGAAGGAACTTTTATTTGTTGAATTATTTTTAAAGTCTAGAAGAGTGCCCATTATTTAGTAGTTCATAGATGATAGATAGATAGATAGATCTAACCACATATATTAAATTATATCTCGGCAAAATTATGATGGTTAAAATATACTGCTTTATACAAGTTTAAAATTATCTTTGTAACCCTTCTACTCTTTCATTTCTAGACTAAAACTTTGGCAACATACAAGGGAAGTCCAATAATTTTTCCTAATGTCATTGTTTCAAATGTTTGATGACTTATTTTCCTGGATCTAGTTCTCTGCAGGCTAAATATCCCAATTCCTTAGAAACATATCTTATATGACATGATTTTAAATCACTATTCTAATATTTTTTTCCTTAATTATGCCAAAATTTTTCAACATCTCTCATAAATCCTCATAAATCAAGGTGTCTGTAAGTAAAGGGATCATTCCAAATTGTTTCAAGCAAAGATTATTGTTCACCTTATTCCATCCTACGTGTGTATAGATATAGATATAGATAACTTGGCAGCTACTTTACACAGGTGTTTAATATTGAATATACTTTCAAGCAAAACACATGTATTTCATAAATGTTGCAACTAAGGCACACACATCTCTCTTTGCAGACCTACACTTGGCTTTCCGGTCTCAAGTATATAAAACTAACTTATCCCTGTTAAAACCTTCACTTCTAAAGCAAGTGAGTTTTGACTTAAAAGTCCTTCCCAGTCCAAAGTAGCCCTATTTCCTTAGCATCTAGGTTCTTGGTGGCAACAATGAAATAAGTCAGCTATTAGCATTTATGACCCATGATAATCAGTGAAACAATGATTGACCCTGTCTATTTTGAAGAATAAGTGTTCACAATATAGTTCTTGTGACAGCAAAAGAAGCTCCAAGAAAATAAATTTAAAATTGACAGGAGAGCAAAGGAGTTTCAGAGGAAAAGACAAAAACAAACTAGGCTTCACTAAATTAAATTTTAAAGAAAAAAAGGTTTTACTAAATCTAGAACTAGCATTTATTTTTATTAAAATAATGGTTTGGGGTTATAAAGCATTTTGTTTGGGTAATCTTGTTGTGAAAAGCATAGGGTTGGAGATAATATATTTACTTTATGTTACAATTGTGCTTTATAAATATTTAAATGAACTTAATGAATTATGGGGAATGTTCTCTTTCAAATAAGGCATTGATTTTCCATTGTTTTAGAAGGTTTGTTTTTTATCACACTTGAATGTACTTGTTATAGTAAAAGTTTTCTGCCAAACTCAAATTTCTACTGAGAATATTGCAATTGACGATAAAGCATTTGGTGGATACACTTATCATGGCGATGCTTACCTGATTCACATATGGGTCTTCGGTGCACCATGAAGATAAACAGCAAGAAAGTTATGAGGTGGCCTGAGTGTAGAGTTCAAGAAATGCCCAAAGACTGTAGGTTGGCGATTTATTGTTTTAATAACACTTGATGATTTGTCAAACTCTTGTAAAGGGCACTTCTCTTCTTTCATAGAAAATGGCAGATTGCAACCATGAAATTCTATGCTTCCAAAACTCACAGAATTCCCACTGACACCTTTGATGTAAAGGCAATTTTCCAGAGAGAGAGTTTTATTTCCAATGGCCTGTATATACCTTAATGTCCATACCTTCACATAGTAACCAGTTTATAAAATTACTGTTAGTTATTGTTGGAGAGCTGGGTTAAATAAAATGTTCCTAGAAGCAGCAAATATGATTTCAGTGACATTTTTAAACTAAGAGATAACTGCTTTTGTTACATATAATTAGCAATCTCATTTACTATTTTAATACATATTTTTACTAGTATGCAGTATTTTCCAAACAAATTGTCATCTTCCTTTCTATCAAGCACTTTTAAAAAATGAAATCTCTACATTTAAATATTTTGGATGTATTACCCTTGTCCTGTTATTTTTGTATTTCTCATTTTGTCTCTAATTCACGAGAAGCACAGTAAATATAAAAGAATATGTATAAATGAATAAAGCACTATTAAGAAAAGTTTGAAAGACATGTTAACTCTTCACAATGTATGTGTTATAATGCAAATTTTACGTGTACATATAAGGGTAAACATAAATGAAAAAAATTATATGCTATTGTATATCTAAATATAATTATCTAGTTATCTACTAAGATAAAAATATCTAATGAGATAAAATGAACACATTTCCAGTAAGTTGAAAATGATTATTTTAAAAACTAAAGCCAAGTGTGACATAGGGTTTCTGGCTCTGGCCTGGAAGGAGCCTGGAAGTTGCCTTTCTTTCCTAGCAACAAGTAAAAGGCTAAAAAGACAGAAAAATCAACAATTCTTCATGGATCCACAAGAGAGCGAAGGACAAAGGGTAAACCACAGCCCTCCACGTTGGAGACACAGAGGGACAAACAGGAGCCACACTTACCTGAGCAGAGACTGGCAGTAGGAGGCCACCTATGCATGGAGTATGCGCTGAGGTCGGAGAACTTGGATTGTAACAGGCAAGTTGACCGGGCTCCGTGTGGACTGAAAGCTGAAACTTTCAGGTATCACAGTCCTAAATGGTCCCACACAGTATTTACGTCCACTTCAGCCAGCTTTCCACAGAAAATATCGGTGAAAAATCCCCTCGGGCTTCCAGCAAGCTGAGGGAAAAAAGGAACCAGTTTGTAATGCTGCAAGGCACGTTGTTTTTCTTAAAAGGCCTGCCCTCAGGGGAAACTAGTTAACTGAAGTGTACCCAGCTGGTGTAATATCAGGGCCTAACTGATCTGAAATGAAGGGAAATACCTAATTGTAGCTCACTCTAGTCATCCTGTAAGATCTAAGGGAGTGAGTACACAAAAGGAAGCTAGGTGGATGGGAGGGGTGTGTGGGGAGAGAGAGGTGCATATTTTGAGACTCCCAAACGCACAAAATCATGTTTTGATCCAAGTCAATCATCAACATTGACTGCAAGGCCACATTGCTTAGAAAGAAGACAATGCTCTGCATTTGGTGGGATCAGGAAGGTGTGGTGTATTGAGCTTCTAAAACCAGGTGAAACTGTTAATACTGATTGCTACCAACAACAAATAATCAATGTGAACCACGCTTTGATTGTGAAACGACCAGAATGTGCCAGAAGACATGGCAAAGTAATTTTGCTTCATGATGACGCACCATCATGCACTTCAAAACCAGATAAAGACACATAGAAGTGGAAAATTGAGTCTCTGAATGGTTTGCCTCAAAACAAGAAAAGTTCTATTGGGACGGTATCCACACATTACCTGAAAGATGGGGAAATGTGTAGCTAGTGATGGACATTACTTTGAATAAAGCACTTTTGATGTTTCTCTTGAAATTATCCTGTTTTCTTTGATTACAAAATCCACGTTATAAACCAGTACACCTGGCAGAACCTGGGAAATCAGCTGGGTGCAGTTACTAAGACAACCCAACTCGGAAGGGAATGAGGGGTGTGCAAACGAGAAGTGACCTTTACAATGTATGGATGTTGCTAAGACAGGCAACTTACAAATAGCCATTCACAAGACTGTGAGGCATCCAAACCAATCCCAAGGATATAGCTAAGGCAGAATTCTTTGAAAGGACCAATCAGGAACTAGCAAGGCTAGTTCTACCATCCTCAGACCAAAAGCCTCCCCCCCTCCCCTGCTTCCTCTCCTTCCTCTGTCTCTCTTCCTGGTACACTAGGTTCCTGGCTCCTGTGGCTCCCGTGGCTGAGATGCTCCCCTGAGCCCACGTGGCTTAAGGCAAAGTGGGACTCCACACAGGGACTGATGGATGTTAATTAGCTTGATGCTGATGTACACCCCGCTGCAACATCGAACGCAAGCTCTGGACACTGGCCTGCTTTCGGAGCCCCAGTTGCACCTTTTCCAGGACTGGCTTAAGGGGCATGGGGCTTTGGTATCAGGAGGAGAAAAAACAAAAAAACAAAAACAAACTCTTCAGTAGTTCACAAGTCCAGAGGTATCCTGTATTTACTTTCTTTCCTACCCTATCTGTATTTTCACCTTCATATTTGTCAACAGCATTGTCAAAGGCATCCTTTTATCTATGTTCCTCTTATGTGTCTCATACATCTTCCTTTAATATTCTTATTCTCAGATTAATCCAAGTGTCTTCTTTGCCTAGATCTTTCCTGCTGCTGGAGCACTTCACGTAGATGTGCTGATGGGAGTTATCACAGACCAACACTTTCCAGCTTCAGCCAGGTGTTAATGCCTTATCAACAGTTTGTAGCTTTTAACAATCTTCCCAAACTCTCAGTTCCTTTCTTGTTATTTGTTATATGTAGCAGATAACTCCCCTTCAAAAGGGAGAACAGGACAATAAGCAAGAGTCCTCTTCAAATCTCTCTATGTGTTTAATCTTTACTTTATTCTGCACTTATTTCCTTCTCTGCTGCCACAAGTCTGTTTCCTTCTCAACACCATTTTGAGATTTCCTATAGTCCTACTACAGTCCAGCCATGGGCAAACTATGGCCCGCGGGCCGGATCCGGCCGTTCGGCTGTTCTATCCGGCCTGCGGAGCCGAAAGAGCAGAGGGTTCTCTTGCTCTCCCCTCCGCTCCTTCACCAGCAGCAGTGTTAACATGTATTAGTTCACACAAACACTCCATCCATGCTTTTGTCCCGGCCCTCCGGTCCAGTTTAAGAACCCATTGTGGCCCTCGACTCAAAAAGTTTGCCCACGTATGTACTACACTATCTGGCTCCTGCGTAGTTCTCTGATATTTACCACCTCCTATATTCAGGTACTTTCCACTACATAGATATCCGGGGCTGTAACACTCATGCCCACTCATAGCGTGTCCCGTTGGGGTAAACTCCATCTAAAGAGAAATGCAAATGGAAGGGCGAATCCTACAAAGGGAATTCTTGGTGCTAGTATCAGAAGATAATAATTTGTTTAGCAATAACAAATGATACCTACTATATTATTTCACAATAATTAGTTATGATTATTTTCTAGTCATTATTTTTTTTCTATTCCTTGGAAAAACAGATTCATAGGTTTAGGAAGGATCATGAGTCCTTATTACTCTGAAGAATTTTGCATAGATGTCAATTCAGGCTGAAATGGAGGATGTTTTCAAAAAGTTGAGTTTTATAATTTATAAGTAAGTTCCTTTGATCCCTTAAAACTGACACAAGCATGACCTACTTCAGGCAGTCATGACTTAAAGTGGTAAGATAAATATTTTTAGTGCAGCACTTTACTATGTAGGACAAGAATGTTGATCATATGTCTTTGTTTGTAATAAAATAATTCAAAACATTTTTGTACCTCTTTCTCCTTAGTAGCAAATATACTGTACCAATTTTCACTTTCCCAAACAGTTAATTCAAGATTAAAAGTTATTTTCCCCTCTGTCTCAAATGAATGCTGGTTAGTTTCTTACTCATGGGCAATTATAAAAAACATAAATTGAAGGAAGACTTGTAAATCTTGAGTCCATTAAAAAATCCAACACTAAAGAATATTATTGTTGCCCATTAAAAATATTTTCTATTGAATACCTTCAGTATATAGCCCTTCTAAAGTATTTCTTCAGCTGATTCAGTTCCTTAATGATAGGCTGGATATAAGGTTTTCCTAGAACTTAGCCTGAAGTTAAACAAGTTTATTTCTATCATCTACTATTCTGAGTAAACAATATTTAGGTGCCCTTAAGGCATTTTTGAGGTTTATGCTGTAAACTTATTATAGCACCAGTGTATAAAGAAATCTAAATCTGAAGCTTCAGTAGACTTGTTATTGAAAAACTAATTCTCAGATTTACCTGCAACTTATTAGCATCATTAAACCAATAAGACTAGTCAAAGAAATCTTCAGAAAATAACTGATGGGACAATATTTTCTACTGAGAAGTCATTTCAAAAACAATTTCTAATCTAAAGCCATCTCTCCAAATTAAATTTGACATCTCCACGACCATCACACAATGACTTAAACTCTGACACTCTGGCAGCTGTATTTTTGTGAAGAAATTTTCATGGTTCAATATAGATTGCATTAGCCATAAAGGGATATATTTTGAGTTTGTGAGTACATTAAATGGAATATATCCACAGGGATGTATTTATGGAGGGAACATTTCTTTTTCTTAGGAAATCAAGCAAGTATTGTTTTTGAGACGAGTGGTAATTGTTCTCTGCTGTTGATGTCTTAGATTTGTAAATACAAACCAAGTAATGTTTTGATGCTTGCTAATAATTGCAGCTGCCCGAAGACAGAGTTGTCCTAGAAACACTTTTTTTTTTATTGTATCCTGTAAGTCATTTATTTCCCAAGCTTGGACTGAGATGGCAGCGAAGTAAAACGAGTGCTGCTGAGATGGCAGAGAGGTTGCAATTAGTGACCAGGGGCTCCCTAAGGAAAACTTGTGTTGCTCTGTCTCTCAGGATATGTCTGGTATCAGGTATCCACCATCTTATCCTTACATGAAGTTGGGAGAATTATTAGACATTTTTCTCTGGCACTTTTTCCTCCATACTTGTCCTTTGCTTATTTTCTCAAGCTAATGGGATGTGTTTTCCGACATTGAGGCATAATTCTCCTCCCACAACTCTGATATCTTCTGGAATTCTTTCCTTAGAAGCACAAGAAACTCACCTGGCTTGAATGACTTCTTTTCAGAGCCATTATTAATGCTCGAAGGCCATGTGTTTCCAAGTTTTAGAACAAAGATCTTCTAAACTGCAAACTACCTTAATGTTAGATTTGCTTTCATAGTCAAGATCTATAAATGTTCAACAATAATTCCATCAACAAATTCAGCAGAATCAGGGACAGCCAAAGCTATGACTCTCTGTTTGCCACACATGTCAAGTACAGATCTCTTCCACAAAGTCACAGTGAAAATGAAATAGAAACTTATTAAATATTTCTATATGTCTGTTGCAAAACTCAAGAAAATGTCTGCAAGAAGGTAATTTCAGTTAGGTAGAAAAAGAAGGTCCAAACCCTAGCCAGTTTGGCTTGGTGGATAGAGCGTCAGCCTATGGGCTGAAGAGTCCCAGGTTCGATTCTGGTCAAGGGCACATGCCTGGGTTGTGGGATCGATCCCCAGTGGGGGGCATGCAGGAGGCAGCTGATCAATGATTCTCTTTCATCATTGAGATTTCTATCTCTCTCTCCCTCTTCCTTCCTCTCTGAAATCAATACAAATATATTTTTTAAAAAAAGAAGTTCCAAGACACAGAAGCTTTTTGGGTATTACTATGTAAAATGAGGTGAATTAATTGACATAATGTAAAAACATGCTTCATACTTTGCTTTAAACATAGAACATGCCCTGTAAATAATAATTTCCATTGCTGTTATTACTTACACTGATTATTAAATTTTAATACCCTAAAATGGCCCCAAACAATGGTTGGACTTATATTTCATTATGTTTTGTCTGCATATTAAGTAACCAAATAAAAATTGGCCATATGACATTATCCACTTAACTTCCAGTAGCCTTGAAAATGTTAGTCCAATCAACAATAGTGAAACTAAGATAAAAATGTTCTTTCCAAAATTAAGTTGACAACACTTTGAAATATTTTTTAAATGCCTGGAAAACAGCAAATTATCAAATTAAACTATCTGCTGTAATTACTGAAGTAAACAAAGAGTTTGGGTCCCTAACCATTAATTATAATATTAAATGTCCACAGTGTCACATAATTTTGTTCCACTATTTAATTCCTTTTGGAGTGTAGAAGTCCTTAATTATGTGAAACAAAAACACTTCTGGCATTTTATTAATGTTTTCCCTTTTTTAAAAATTTTTTTTTATTGATTTCAGGGAGAAAGGAAGAAGGAGAGACAGAAACATCAATGATGAGTCTGGGCTGGCATGGCTCAGTGATAGAGCGTTGACCTATGCACCAGGTGGTCACTGTTTAATTCCTGGTCAGGGCAAATGCCTTGGTTGTGGGCTTGATCCCCAGTGGAGGTGTGCAAGAGGCAGCCAATCAATAACTCTCTCTCTTCATTGATGTTTCTATCTCTTTCTCCTTCTCCCTTCCTCTTTATGAAATCAATAAAAATATCCTATATAATAAAAGGCTAATATGCAAATTGTCCCCTCACCTGGGAGTTCAATCATGGGGCCAGCCGGACGAACCCCACCCTTGCATAAATTCTTGCATGGGGCCTCTAGTATTAACACACACACACACACACACACAAAAACTATCAATGAGAGAGAATCATTGATCAGCTGTCTCCTGTCAGAAATCATGATTTTCATAATGAGATAAGGCAGAATATCTGGAAAATAGGTGACTCAGTTTCACGTTTAGAACTACTATGTTAAATAGATGGAAATTTAATGTCATGTTGAAGTTTTAAGTAAGTATTCTGGTCTATTTTCTTTTTCCTCATCATTACTTGGAGGTATTTAGATTTTGGATTTATATTGGAATATTTAAGAAGGTAAGCTCAAAATGAAGAGGAAACATTTAAATTTAAAAGCTATTAGAGTGAAATCTTTAAACCAACTAATTTTATGACTACTTTCTTAGGAAGACAAAAATTAGAGAAGCCCATATATATAATTTTTTCCCATGGGGTAAGATAAGCTAACATCAGTTAAAGTGCTCTTTGAATCTGTTAGGGTGGCTTCAGTTTTGCTCTAAAGAAAAAATGTATTATTTGTTATTTAAAATAATATTGAACATCTTCATTGTTATTTTTAATCTGTGTATGAGGAAATATAATCTGAAGTGGACATCTTCCTATCTTTGAAGAAGTTAAAAAAAAGTAATAGACATTTCTACAGTACTTGAGAGTAATGGAGAGATTTTCTGGAATTTGTTTCTAGCATTTTATTTGGATATTAAGAATAATCTGCTGATATATTTGCTAATTCACTGAAAAATTATAGATTTCTGTCATATTCAAAGACAAACTCAAAGTGCTCCTTATGGGAAAGAGCAACATTGAAATCAGTCCTGGGGAACAAGATATGTGGTGTTTGATGTCTTATTTAAGGTCTGGTGAGGAAGTAATTCAATTATAGAAAATTTACTATTCCAGTTGGGTGTTTTGTTTTTTAGCTTGTATCCTAGAGAGATGATTTAAACACAGAGTTCGGGATGAATTAAAAACAAAACAAAAACAAAACAATTAACTCTTAATTATGCCAGCGGTCAATTATTTAGTTTATATACCATTATCTAGGCTCTTTGATTATCTTCTTTCTTCCTCTGGCTTTCTCCCCATGTTTGTTTTATTTTTCATTAGTATCTCCACAAGACAGAAATAGAAAATGTGTAATGAAAGGAAAAATATACCAGGTAATTTATCTCTTTGATGGTAGATCTGGCAAAACAATTCATAACAAAGGAGTCATCAAAAGACATATTCATAACTTCCCAGTGCTTCTGCTTCCTTACAAAGTAAATGCAATACTTTTTTTCTCTTTTACAGCAACACACAATCACACACACACACACACACACACACACACACTGAGGGAGCTTTGGGAAAGAGATTTGTTCAACCTTTCTGTCACTGCCTATGCAGGCCTTCATTCTCTAAGACTTGCATTTGTGATGTAATTCTTGATTCTATTACACACTGCATATCTGTGCCATACCAAGCTTCCTTAAACATTGCATTTTTATTCTAGTCCTAAAGTGACTTGCAAACATCTACTCAATAAAATCCAAATCCTTTACATGGCTTTTAATACTTTTTCACACTCTCCTGACATTCATCTTCTCCCTTCTCACTTCAAATAATGCCCTGAAAATCCCTCAGGATGTCAGACCGGTTTCTTCATCATCTTAAAAACATAACAAATCGCTTCCACTTTTTTCACCATGGTTTGTGTATGTCATGCCAGACCAGGCTCCAATGCTTTCCCTCCACCCTCCTAATCACCCAAATGCTGCCTATCAATCAAGTTCAAATTAAGGTCTCCCTCTTAGATCAGGTTACTGGAAACCAGACGGAGACTAAGATCTGTCTGGATGTAAAAGGTTTATTGAGGTTTGCTCTCAAGCAATCCTCAGTGATGAAATAAGGGAGGCAGTATTGGGCAAATTAGGAGGTAATAACAATGGCTTTATCTGATCTCCTGGGGAGCACTGAAACTGGGTGGCCTTTTAGAAATGTCTGGAATTGAGGTAAAGGCGCTGACACTTTGCATCCAAATGAATCACCAGATACAGCCTGCAGTGAAGACGAACAGGTTGGCGAGGCTGCTTCCTGAAGTGGAAGCTAATTCCAGGTGGGACTCAGCTGTGAGCTGTCAGTGGCAAACGTTCCTGGCAGTTGGAATAATGATTACCCTCGTCCTGAAGGTGGACCTGGACTGGGTAACACACTTTCCACTATAGTCTCCCTGCAACTTTTTTGACATGAACTGCTCTTGAAGATCACAATGAATTTATACTTAGTTTTGTACTTACTTCATGTTTGTTATACTTGTCTTATTCATAGAGTCTCAAACTGCTCAACAAATATCTTCCCTAGTCTCTAATGCTATCCAAACCCCAAATCTTTTATAATAAAAGCCTAATATGCAAATCGACCAAATGGCAGAACAACCAGTTGCTATGACGTGCATTGACCACCAGTGGGTAGACGCTCAACACAGGAGCTGCCCCCATCCCGCAGGCCCCAGGCCAGCCAAGGCAGGTGCCAGCTGGGGCTCTCCCATTGCCCTGCCAGTCACCCCGCAGATCAGCCCTGATCACTGGCCAGGCCTAGGCACTCTACCTGTGCACCAGGCTCCTAGAACTAATATAAATGTTTAATACTTTTTTCCTCAAGCTTGCAGCTACAATATATTTTAATTTATTATTACAATCTATACTATTAAAAGGGTAACATGTTAATTAGACCAGATGTCCTCCAGACAACCACCCAGACTTTCTTCCCGACAAAGCCACGGTGGCAGGAGCCAAGGCAGAGGTGGTTAGGGGATCAGGCCAGCAGGGGAGGGCAGTTAGGGGGATCAGGCCAGCCGGAGAGGGCAGTTAGGGGGATCAGGCCAGCCGGAGAGGGCAGTTAGGGGGATCAGGCCAGCAGGAGAGGCCAGTTAGGGGCTCAGGCCATCAGGGGAGGACAGTTAGGGGGATCAGGGCAATAGGGGAGGGCAGTTAGGGGGATCAGGCCAGCGGGGGAGGGTAGTTAGGGGGATCAGGGAGGTATGCAGAGTGATTAGGGCTGGCAGGCAGGTGAGTGGTAGACAGAGGTCCTGGATTGCGAGAGGGATGTCCAACTGCCAGTTTATCTATACTAATAAAAAGATAATATGCTAATTATACCGGACGTCTTCCGGACAAAACCAAAGTGGTAGGGGCCGAGGAAGAGGAAGTTAGGGGCAACCAGGCTGGCAGGGGAGGGCAGTTAGGGGGATCAGGCCAGTAGGGGAGAGCAGTTAGGGGGATCAGGCAAGGTATGCAGAGTGGTTAGACCAGGCAGGCAGGTGAGCGGTCAGGAGCCAGAGGTCCTGTATTGCGAGAGGGATGTCCAACTGCCAGTTTAGGCCCAAACCCACAGGATTGGGCCTAAACTGGCAGTTGGACATCCCCTGAGGGGTCCTGGATTGGAGAGGGTGCAGATAGGGCTGAGGGACTCCTCCACCCCGTGCATGAATTTTGTGCACCGGTCCTCTAGTATATTTATATTTACCAAAAAGGGAATATATTTATCAAGATATATAAAGTTTCAGGTGCACCCATTAATTGTACTATATCTGTATGAAACCTACTTTGCACTTCTGTCCTGAATACCAGCCTTCAGTAGAACTGGGATATTTGGAGGGATTGTAGATTAATACATAAAAATAAAAATATATCTTTTGACATAAAAATATCTTACATATTATTTGAAAAACAAAAATAAAAGTACAAATTTTAATTTCTAAGAAAAATTGAAGAGTTGGACTAATGGCAAAGTTCCTGCTGGAAATTTTAATTATAATAATTATTTTTTAGTGGATATCATATAGATAATGTTGTTACATTTAATATTTAGATGGCTGGATTTATAAATGATAAGGTTCTGTTGTGTAAAAACATATATATTAAAAAGCTTTACCTAGAACAAGGGCAGACAATCTTTAAAATTTGAAAAATATACATAAAAATGCTTTAATTCAATAAAATTAGAGAGAGAAAAACAATAAGATCATTCGAATGGTTTAAATTATCTAGGAAAACTGAAAAGAAAAGGAAAAAGCACTGTATGTTATTTCTTTCTCATTAGTGTAATATAAGATGTGTTTTGTTTTGCATTTGAAAAGACTATGACATCTTAAGGGATTTTTTTTTTAAGAACATGTTTTATCTTAACCTTTTAAGCCTGTTCTTTCAGAAATATTTATTTTCAGCCTTGTTTTTTATGTGAAAAACTGATTCACTTTCAAACACCTTCTGTGATTTTGCTAGTCATTAAAAATATTTAGCTATTAGATAGCTATTCAAGGCAATGTCACAAATGTCTGAGTTATTTTCACAAAGACTCAATTATATGCCTTTATTTTTCTTTTCCTTTGATATGAACAACCATCAAAGATGAAAATCATTTCTTATGATGGACAAAAGACATTTCATATTGACTTCTGAGTTCCCTAGAGAATGGAGAGGATAATGAAAAATAAAAAGGAGTGAAAAAGGAATGTAATGCTTTAGTAATCTCAAAACCGATTCTTAAAGAATCTGTAACTGAAATCCACTTCTGAATGATACCATACCAGATCATATCTAATGCTTCACCAGAAAGACAGCTTTTCTCTTCACTAATGTTTTGCCAATTATATACTATTTTAAAAACACCAGGCAGATGAGAGTTTAGTTGGCCTAAACCAGCCGTGGGCAAACTACGGCCCG
>NW_006283171.1:73744-85887 GCF_000327345.1 Myotis davidii
CACAGCTCCTGAATCTCAGAGGGAAGGCTGGAGTGGGTGGGTGGGACTAGCTCAGCCGGGGGCAAACTACGGCGCGCGGGCTGGATCCGGCCCGTTTGAAATGAATAAAACTAAAAATAAAAAAGACCGTATCCTTTTATGTAATGATGTTTACTTTGAATTTATATTAGTTCACACAAACACTCCATCCATGCTTTTGTTCCGGCCCTCTGGTCCAGTTTAAGAACCCACTGTGGTCCTCGAGTCAAAAAGTTTGCCCACCCCTGACCTAAACTATTTTAAGTCCTTCCAAGTCAATGGGATCATTGATTCTGTTCTTTTTGAACATATCATGAATTGTTGGATTTCTGTCATATGGAGGATGGGGGGCGGGGGGGAACCTCAGACATTTTTGAAAAAAATAACTAGTTTTTTTTTAAGGGGTTGTTGTTTTGTTTTATGTTTGTTTGTTTGTTTTTCTTTTTTGTAACCCAGAGAGGTCTGCATAGTTTAATCCTACTGTCGTTTCTTTTTAGTAACAATCTTAACTTGTTTCAAGTTCTATCTCCTGTTCAATAATTTAAGTAAACAATAAGCTCAAGATGAAAAAAAGATCTCCTAAAGTAGGCTCTCTTCCGCAGGGACTACATGACAATTTATGGCACATTTCAATAGAGCATGATTTTTTTTCACAAATTTCATTAGCACATCATTGATTGCTCATTTTTCAGCTCTCAAAACAATTTAACATAGTCTCTTTCATGCAGAAGATAACATATTCATATTATTTGATTTTTGATGAAACCAAATGACCCTTTAAATTTGCAATGGAGTTCTTTAATTTTGTATGAGTTTCTTTACTGCTGTTCATTTAATTTTCTGTTTCCATTAACCATCTGCAAGCATTTGACTCTATGACAATTATTCAGCTGTGCTACATCATGACTGACATATTTTATAAATGGAAAAAAAAAAAGAAAAGTAAATGTAGGAGGGTTAGAGATCACAAGAGAAAGGAGGAGAAAGCAATCGAACACAAATGTCATGGCTTGGAATCATGTATTTTTCTTTCAGCTGAAACATCTGAATGGTAATTATTGGCCCAACTGTAAATCTAGCCTAATTGCATTTTGTCTTCATTTCTGATAAGCACTTCACAATGATGATGATTACTCCTGCTAAATGCATTCGTTCTATGAATGTTTTCCCACACTGATGGCCACGGGGCCTTGCAGATAAAAAGACTGCAGAAAAAAATAGCGCAATTCTGCTACAACTAAATCAGTATTGATTTCTTTTTCCAGGTAGGAGAGGGACCCACTATATATGCCTCTCATTTCTCTGGCTACCCACCACCACATTGAGGGGTTTGGTTAGTATATATGAGAGTGCACTTTAATGAACTGACATAACAGAGAGGCCAATCCAGAGGAATTATCACTGATTAATTATGTCACTTGTCTGACAAATAAAGAACATAACATCTTGGCTGTCTCTTTAAAGGCCTCAAATGAAAAGGACCCTACTGTTTCATTTAATTTTTCTTTGTATCATGGAAACCTCTTGCCATGTTGGTTTAAATGTAATTTTGACTCTTTATACTTAATGCTTTTTTCCCTTCTTATTATTGAATGCCCAGCAAGCCTTTCCAATGATGGCACGGGGACAGACTGTTAGCGCCTTTTCATAAATCTCTGTGTTTGATAGCAGGAAAATTAAGTTAAACATTCAGATTTCTGCTGCAAATTTAAATGTGCAAGTGGAAGCAAATGACTATGTGGTACAAAGCCATTATATGGCTTCCTCGTTGCAGTTCAGCTTTTCAAATTGTGAGTGTTTTGACAAAACCATTCTAGAAAAATTCTGGAGTCTTCCTGAGAAAAATATCAGTAATGTAGCATCAAGTAACATCTGTATGGATTGAAAATCACATTTAACTATTCATCTGGCTGATTTAGACATTTCATCTAAGTTTTTAAAACATTTATGAGTGATACTTGAATCCACCTTCGACGATGGGATACAGGAAAAATACTATCATAAGCTTCTGGAACATAGTCTCTGAGCAGCGCTTATCATAACCCAGGGCTGAACAGCTGCAGGTGGTGGAAAGTATTCAAAGATGGAAAAAGCTAATACAGAAAGAAGAAGCATGAAGACTACAGTTGAACAGAAAAATGCTTACATTACATGAATCTGGCTCTTAAAGTCTGGTATAATATTTGGAATGTTCATAAATAAATAAAGACTGCTACAATAGAACTTTCACACACACAACAAAACAAAAGACATCTTTAGTGGAGAGCTGCTGTTTTGCTTTCTCACCCTCTATTCCTCTTTCTCCCTGAGACAGCCCTGATTTTCCTTTGGTGTCCCATCCGTCTCCCAGTCCCGCACGCTCAGTCTGTGTGGCCCGAACCTGAGACTGCACTCTAGCAGCATGTGTGGAACACGCAAACCAGGCCCATCATGGAATAACATTTCCTGGTCACATGATTCACTTAGGGGTGAACACAGTTTAAACTAGTCTGATGAAAGTGACTCTCGGGGGGTTTTCAGCCCCCTTAAGAAAAGACCTTCCTTCCACTGAAATTAAACAAGGAAGCATCAACTGTGCCCACATATCTTGCCATGATGTACAGCCCCAGAAGGAAGTCAGAAAGAACCAGAAGCAGGATCATTACTTGGGTTTGTGCTTATAGGAGTCAATATATTCCCTTCCTGCTTAAGCCAGTTTGCATTGATTTTTCTGTCACCAAAACAGTAAATCATAGAGGCAAAATCTAATTGAGCAAGATTATAGAGCAGCATGTACAGCAAATAAACATAGGTAAGCGTGTCTATTTGAATGTTCAGACTTTAGTTTGGAGCAAGCATAGCCTATCATCTTTCACTGCTGCCTTAAACTTTATACATGAAATGCAAACTTGCCTGACCTAGATACAAATTCTAACAGAATCATAATTTTTCTTCACATTCTATACCATAAACAGTCCAAAAAAATCACTTGAATGTTTGTGACTCGGGATGAGATTATTGAGTCCCATAATTAAAACCCTAAGCTCGCCTTCATGTTTGGTCTTTTTACCAGCTTCAGAAAGGACGCCTATCAAAGGAAGAGGACTGATTATTTTTCTCCGTATTGTTTTCTCTTCCTATTAACTGTGGCTTTAGAAGTGGGTAGTTAGAGGCAATGAAGCTTAGGATGCACTTTGAGCAAGCAAAGAGGGGAAACCAATTTATTTAGTTGCTACTTATAGATAGGATAAGCATAGATAAGATGGAGAGGCATTTGACCTGGGAAAGAAAAGTGGCTTCAGAACCAGATAGATGGTTAGCATCTCTTCTCTGCTTCATTGGCTGTGACTTCAGGATAAGTTGCTTAAACTTTAGCTTTTGCATGTGAGATTGAGACCTAGCTTTGTGTTACTATAAGAAATATAAAGTGAGTTGCACAACAGGCTTATTCTTTGCAGCAGATTAATAAATTGTTAAAATTATTTGTGAACATTTATCTGCAGGGAGTTGGGAGCAGGAAACAATGCTGCTTTCTACTCACACAGAGGATGAACATATGAAGAATGGTTACTTCATCCTCACAATGTGAAAAATGTAAAGCAAAACAAAATGAAATCCATGTTATAGATCTATTCTAATTACCTATCCTGACTGATAAACATTTTGAATCAAAAGTTAAGTATTTCTGCGAAGGGAAAACACTACCTTCCAACTAAGAGACCTAAGCTCTTTGTGTGCAGATACCAATCAAGGCATCCCTGGGAGCACATTGAAGAGTGCTTGGCAAATAGTCCCAAGGACTCCCTGGTTAGCACATTCATGAATGTTGGCCAAATAACCTTTAAAGAGGATGTGATGAATATCAGAGATAACAATACATTTTGCTTTTTGCTAAAAAAATATATTACTTTTATTTTGTGTCATTTATACTTACTCAGCAATTATTTCCTTTCTTAAGTAGGTATGCTTGTGCACAATTGCATAATTCTACAATTCTTTATGTATTGCATGAATGTGACTTGTAAATTTGGCTGCCACATGCATTATAAAACACTTTTCAATTCTGGGTGTTAATTTAAGGTTCCACAGGAAACATGGCTTAGTGAGTGAAATATCAAAGACTAGGCCCATTAGACAGTAAAAAGTAGGAACTGATTTATTTAAACTATATTTGTGTCTAAATGAAGAGACTATTCCTCCCCACATAGGAATATTGTGTGTGTGTGTGTGTATATATATATATATATATAACTAACAAAAAAAGGTATTCTTAAAAAAATTAGATTTTTGAATTAAGAAATATGATTACCTTAAAAAATAATAGTAAAGCTTATGTTAGTTCTATAAATAGGAGCTGGAAATTACTCTGAGGATTAGAGTCTATATTACCTAACAAATTACCAAACACTAAACAGTATAGAACAACACATATACATATACATTGTCTCACAGTTTCTGTGAGACAGAAATCTGAACAGAACTTCATTGGGTCCTTTGCTCAGGGTCTCAGGAGAATGAAATAAAAGTGGTTGCCATCACATTCCTTCCAAATACAAGTGGTTGTTAGCAGAATTCAGTTCCTTGGGGCTGTGTACTGAGGTCCCATTCTCCCCTGGCTGTTAATTGGAGACTACTCCCAGCCCCTAGAGTATTTGGCTCTTGCATAGGCACTCTCAGTTGGTAGCTTATAATTTCAAGGCCAGCAGGAAAACATAGCTGACCTCCATGAAGGCCCCAGTCTTTCTTTTACAGGGCTCCCCTGATTAGGACAAACCCTTTCAGATTAATCTCCTCTTTAATTAAGTCAAAGACAAGTGATTAGGGCTTTAATTGCACCTGTAAAAATTCTTTTGTCATATAACAAGATAATCACTAGAATTAGTTCTCATCATATTTAAGGTTCCTTACCACCGTCAAGGAGAGAGATTATAGAGGACATGAATACCAGTGCATGCGAGGCTTAGGGACCATCTAGAATTCTGCTTACCACAGAATCTGAGAAATATGCTCCTCATAGAGATTATTTAACTCTTTTCCTCCAAAAAATACAGATTACTAGGTAATGATTAAAAATAATTCACTGAGCCCTAACTGGTTTGGCTTGGTGGATAGAGCATTGGCCTGCGGACTGAGGGGTCTCAGGTTTGATTCTGGGCAAGGGCATGTACCTTGGTTGTGGGCACATCCCTAGTAGGAGATGTGCAGGAGGCAGCTGATCGATGTTTCTCTCCCATCGATGTTTTTAACTCTCTCTATTCCTCTTCATTCCTCTCTGTAAAAAATCAATAAAATATATTTTAAAAAATAATAATAATTCACTGAATCCAAGTATCAAAATACAATCATGAATAATTATGGCTTTTTGTCTCCCTTTAATGTATTTTATACTCTCTACTCTCTAATGAGAAATTGCAGAGATATCTGCTTCTTGCTCCAGGATTATCATTACTGTTTATTCATTTGTCCCCAAAAAGCCTTTAATTGTGCAGTCTTCATCAGTTGTTAGGATTGGTTTTTTGATTCCAGATAAAATGCTCATAAAA
Source organism: Myotis davidii (assembly GCF_000327345.1). NCBI lineage: Eukaryota > Metazoa > Chordata > Mammalia > Chiroptera > Vespertilionidae > Myotis > Myotis davidii. Next base: position 79,285 of record NW_006283171.1, read on the forward strand.
TATTGGCTGTGACTATGTGATGCTATTGTTTCCAATTCTTTAACCATAATTATCATCTTGCTTTAATTAGTACCCTTCATGTACTCTATTAATGAAAATGGAGGTTTGATGTCTTGTGATACAATAGCAAATTTTATTCTCAAGTCTAAACAGAAAGTGGGACCATGATGTCTGTTTAATATTATTACACATCCAGTGACATTAGCAGCTTACTTTATGCCCAATGTCATGCGGAGTTAACTATACAGAATCAAAGCTTCAGAGAAGGGCCTGGAAGCCAACATTTAAAACATTCCATTTATTTGGAGAATTTGACATCACCCACCTCAAAGTTATAGGACATTAGGGTACAATAATCCTCCATCTTTCACCCATTAGATGTGGAAAGAAGTTAGAGATAAGGAAAAGCAGAGACATGCACTACTGGCTGAGAGCTAGATGGATTTGGGGATGAAACATTTGTTTCCTTGCCTACTGTTAGAATCAGCAAAAGCATATATGTAGGAAAGCATTTGTTCTCAGTGTTATTCCCAGTCTGGCACCCAGGAGTGTGTGCAATTGTGTGTGCGCGTGTGTGTGCGCGTGTGTGTGTGTGTGTGTGTGTGTGTGTGTGTGTGTGTTTACATGCATGTTTACATTTTATGTGTGAGGTAACTTTGCAAAGAACTAAAACTTATATAGTTATAAATAGTATTTCTCAATAAGCATATCTGAATCACTTGAAAACTCTGTAGCTAGCATTTATCACTTTGTCAATCTATTGACAGCTAATTAGAATGTCACCAGATATAAAATTGTCCTTAAAAATGCACTATCCATTATAGAAAATGGTTTATTTCATAATATAGGTCTTGTTTTACTCAAATAATTCATTTTTTTTACTTTTTAACATACAACATAAACACATTTTTAATAATTGCAGAACATAAACAGGGGACAAGTGATGGACCCAGACACTTATCTATAGGACCCAGCAGGCTCAGCTCGGCCTCCAAGCCTCTTGCTCCGATTCAAACAGGGGACTCCCATCTCCCTCTGCATTGGGATGGATGGAGCCACCAATGTCTTCCTCGAACTCCATGCACACCTGCACGAGCTGTTCCTACGTAGCACCTATTACCCCTCGTCAGCTTGGTAGGCTACAGATAGCTGTCCATGACAGTGGCTTGGCTGCAGTTGGACGCTATAATTCTTAAATAGGAATTTGAAAGCTGATGCAGAGTTGCTTTTCAGTTTGATTTTTCAAAATATAAAATATGTCCTTGCTTTTGTTCTCCCTTTGATCTTTAGAATTAAATTTTATCTTGGAATCAGCTATATGTAAAAGAAGAAACAGGATTCGAGATTATATATGAAAACTATTTAAGACTACAACCATTTTATCTTCCCTTATGGAAAAAGCTTAATCATTTAACTCACCATTACTAAATATCCTCTGTCTAAGATAAATCTTATGCATGTGTTACTGGATCCACAGCTAAATTCCCCGTGAGAAAAGCTGCAGGTGCTCCCCATGAATGATGAGGCTGAGCCTGATGGTATTAATGTTTATGGCAAGATTTAATGCCTGAACACTTTCCTAGAGTTACTAGGCAAGTAACAAAAAGTTTAGGATTAAAAACCTAGTATGTGCTAAATACTAGTTTTAAAACCAAGCATTATGTTGTCTTTCAACCTTTTTAGTCTAATCTCTGTGAATGGCTTGAAGGGGTCGTAAAAACAGAGTAGTAACTGAGGTCCTACATGATTCTGCAAATCTATAAAGAGCCCACTCAATTTTAGTAAATATATTATGGTTAAGGTATTTGTAAAAATTCTTCAACCTTCTAAACATAAATCACATGTTGTTTATACCTATACCTGGAACAACAGTCTCTAGAGATTGAATATAGTTTTGATCCCTTACTAGGATCCAGAGGAATCTGTAAGTTGTAATTTTTTAAAATATGTTTTTATTGATTTCAGAGAGAAAGGGAGAGGGAGAGAGATATAGAAACATCAATGATGAGAGAGAATCATTGATAGGTTGCCTCCTGCACACCTTCCACTGGGGATTGAGACTGTAACTCAGGGAATGTGCCCTTGACCGGAATCAAACCTGTGACCCTCCAGTTCATAGGACAGCGCTCTATCCGCTGAGCCAAACCAGCTATGGCTGGAAACTGTAATTTAAATCATACATAAAGCACTTGGCACAGTGCCTGTTTCAGGGTTGTGTCATAAAATATTAGCTATATTAGCTATTAATATAATTTTATCATCCTTCTCAACATGATCATTATATTTCATATCAGCACAAAATTATAATGTTTATAAGAGGAAAACATCTTTAAAAAATCACTTAGGTTTATATGACTTTTATGATTAAAATTTGGATTATCAATTTTTAAAAAAAGCCATTTCGGACCTGGAGGGACCTGTCAAAAGTTAATTGCTAAATATATAGTAAAAGTCAGGTTGTGAACTTTTCGTAGCAGTATTGAACACACAGTTTTGAGATTCCATATTCATTGGAATAGTTTTAAGTTCAGATATACTGCAAAACTTTTTTTTCCTCACGGAGGTAAAGCCATTGCTTTTTTCCCGAATCAAAGTAGTATTATAAACATTATTTTTAATGCAGAGTCCTTAGACTCTAAAATATAAGATGCTTAGACAGATAAATAATCCCAAATATAGCAAATCAATGTCCTGCCTTGGGAACTCAGAGGTTTACTTTTATATTTAACTTAAGATGAACTCCAGCAATTTGCAAACCGTGATGTGAGTCAGGTCCTCCTATAAAATCATCATATGTAAGACTTGAGGTTTTTCACTTTATTATATTCCATTAAATGCAGGTAATTACCAGGTTCCTTTGCCTAAGTCTGAAGAGGATCTTATGGCTCTGAATATTGACCTAAGGAGCATCTTGACAAGTAGAGGAACTGCTTTTGAGGAAATGCATGTCACTTCTTAGCGGCATATTTCCAATTTCCTTCACTTCTCCTAAAATTGCTACAAGGTGTTATTGATATTTCCTACATGCGAATTCACTGTGGTTTTATTTGTCTGATAATACATGATCTGATATTCCTAATCTCCAATGGAAGGAATCTCATGTCTTAATCAATCTCTCAAATTCTCCTTATGAAAAAGTTGAAGTCTTCTAAAATGAGTTGAAAATCAATTAAATTACATTAGTTGATCCATAAATATTTGATTCTTTATTAAAAATTAGTATTAATAACAAATAAACAATTATACCCTAATACTCATTCCAGGATACCAAGATCCACATTATCAGTCTTAGAACATTCAGGTTTAATGAACAGTCCTACTTGGCAGTAAATAATTGGTATCTTTTACATTGCTCTGTTGCAAAAATCAGGAAAATCTCAATTTGAATGGAAAAAAAAAATGCCAACACTGGAATGAATTAGTAGAATTATCTGAAGAGGATTTTAAATCAGTGTCATAAAGTGCTGCAACCAGCAATTATCATAAGGAGGCCAAATGGACAGATTAAAAAATAAAAAGATTAAATGTTTCAGCAAAGACTTTGAGGAACCAAATAAAAATTCATAAGACTTTGTGTTTAAAAGCAGTTTTAGGTTCACAGCAAAATTGAAAGGAAGGTGCAGAGATTTCCCATATACATTTATCTCCACACACACATAGTGTGCTTTATTATCAACTTCCCCTACCAGCTTGGAACATTTGTTACAATTGAGAAACCTACATCTAATCTAATAAAAGAGAAACATGCAAATTGACCATACCTCTTCTATGCCCCAAGCCATGCCCACCAGCCAATCAGAGTGACTATATGCAAATTAACCCAACCATGATGGCGGCCAATAGCCATGAAGCTGGAGCAAGCAGGAGGCTTGGTTGCCCCAGCGATGGGGGAAGCCAAGCTTCCTGTCTGCCCTGGCTGGCTGTGGTCTCCTCTCAAGGATACAAAGTTTCAATTATAGAAGATAAATAAATCCCAGATACCTGCTTCTAGTCAGACTCCACTGGGAGCTTGGGTGGCTGGGGTCTATGGCCAGCCTGCAAACAGCCATCAGCCCCTCACCCAGGCTAGCCAGGCACGCCAGCGGCAATTCCCACCATGAAGGGGGTGTAACCAGTCTGAAAACAGCCATCAGCCCCTCACCCAGGCTGGCCAGGCATCCCAGTGGGGTTCCCACCCTGATCTGAGACCCCCTTCAGGGCAAACCAGCCAGCCCCAACCTAATTAGAGAGAACTAGAGGCCCGGTGCACGAATTCGTACACCAGTGGGGTCCCTCGGCCTGGCCTGCAGGATTGGGCTGAAACTGGCTTTCTGACATCCCTCAGGGGATCCTGGATTGCGAGAGGGCACAGGCCAGGCTGAGGGACCCCCCTGAGTGCACAAATTTTTGTGTACCGGGCCTCTAGTTGACATATAATAATCATCAGAAGTCCAACGTTTGCAATAGGGTTCACTCTTACTGCTGTACACTCTATGTGTTTGGACAAAAGTATGACTTGTACTCATCATTATAGTATTATAGAGTATTTTCAATGCCCTAAAAACCTCATGCTATACATATTCATCCCCATCCCACTAATATTTAATGACCTTCAGAGATTTGCCTTTTTCAGAATGTCATGTAGTTGGAATCACACAATGTGTAGTCTGTTCTGATTGACTTTTTTCACTTACTAACATGCATTAAGTTTCCTCCATGTCTTTTTATCTCTTGATAATTCATTTCTTTTTAGTATTGAATAATATTCAATATTCTGGAGGAACTAGAGTTTATTTACCCATTCACTTACTGAAGGACATCTTTGTTACTTCCAAGTTTTGGCAATTACATATAAAGCTGCTATACATCTCTATGCAGGATTTGTATGAACATTAAGTGTTCAAGTCAACTCCTTTGATGAATACCAAGGTGTATGATTGCTCAATCACATGGTAAGAGTATGTTTAGTTTTATAAGAAACTGCCAAAGTGTCGTCCAAAGTGGCCCTACCATTTCATTCCCACCAGTAAGGAATGAAAGTTTGTATTACTGCACATCTTAGCCATCTCCTTCCTAGCCTTTGATGTTGTCAATGTTCTGGGGTTTGGCCATTCTAATAAGTGCATAGGATATCTCATTGTCATTTCAATTTGTATTTCTCTGATGACATATTATGTTGAACATCTTTTTATATGCTTATTTGTCATAGGTGTACTTTCTTTGGTAAAGTGTCTGTTCAGGTTCTTAGCACATTTTTTAAAGAGGTTTGTTTGATTTTTAAATCCTCACCTGAGGATATTTTTCTATTGATGTTTAGAGAGAGTGGAAGGGAGAGGGAGAGACAGAGAGAAACATCGATGTGAGGGAGACACATTGATTGGTTGCCTCTTTCATTCACTCCGACCAGGGCTGGGGAACCTATAACCAAGGTAGGTGCCCTTGACCAGAATCAAACCTGGGACCCTTCAGTCCATGGGTTGGTGCTCTATCCACTGAGCCAAACTGGTTAGAGCTGTTTGTTTTCTTATTGTTAAAATTTAAGAGTTCTTTGTATGTTTTGAATAACAGTCCTTTCTCAGATGTATCTTCTGCAAATATTTTCTCCTAGTCTTGGCTTTGTCTTTTCATTCTCTTGCCAGGGTATTTTTGCAGAGCAAAGGTTTTTTACATTAATAAAGTCATGCTTATCAATTATTTCATTTATGGCTCATGCCTTGAGTGTTGTAACTATAAAGTCATCACTGTACCCAAGGTAATCATGTTTCTTTAATACCTAGTATATAGGTCTAATAAGATTGTATAATTCTTCATGTGTGAGTTTTGGCATCTTTTGTCTTTTGAGGAATTGGTTCATTTTATCTAGGTCAGTGGTCGGCAAACTGCGGCTCGCGGGCTCCATGTGGCTCTTTGGCCCCTTGAATGTGGCTCTTCCACAAAATACCGACTTCCGCGCAGTGGCTACGAAGTTTCAATCGCACTGTACGTGTGCGGCCGCATGTGGTATTTTGTGGAAGAGCTACACTCAAGGGGCCAAGGACCCGCATGTGGCTCGAGAGCCACAGTTTGCTGACCACTGATCAAAGCTCTCAAATCTGTGGGCATAGAAGTTGTTCATAATATTCCTTTATTATGTCTTTTAATGCCCATGGGATCTGAAGTGATAACCCCCTCTTTCATTTCTAATATTAGTAATTTTTGTCTTTTTTCTTTTTTTTTCTTAGTTAGCCTAAGACATCAATTTTATTGACCTTAAAAAACAAAACAAAAACAGCTTTTGGTTTTATTGATTTTCTCTATTTTTTTTAAATTTCATTTTCTGTTCCATTTCTTATTATTTCTTTCTTTCTGCTTACTTGGGATTTAGTTTGCTCTTGATTTTCTAGTCCCTATGGTGGAAACTTAGATTGGACTTAAATCTTTCTTTCTAATATATATATATATTCAACTATAAATTTCCCTCTAAGCACTGCTTTTGCTGCATCCATCCAATTTTTGATAAATTTTGTTTCCACTTTCATTTAGTTCAGCCTTTCTTAATTTCTCCTGAGATTTCTTCTTTGACCTAAGTGTTATTTAGAAGCATGTTGTTTAATTTCCACATGTCCTTCAAGGAGATGGAACAAA
>NW_006283171.1:87605-89076 GCF_000327345.1 Myotis davidii
CTCATTTAATCTTGAAGAAATCAAATCTCCCTTTAAACTTGGTGAATATTTCCTGTCTCTAAATCGTACTTTTCTCCTTTTTGTTTTGATAACTTTCTAAATTGTTTTTTTTCCCCCATAAATGAAATCACAATGACACTTGAGAAAAAAAGAAATACAAAAATGATTACTGTTGACTATCTTCCTCCTTTTTGCTTCCATATTTGCTGACTGCATGTGCCTGAATGAACTGTTTCTTAGCCCATGCTGGGCAATTACCGTGCTGCACATTTGCATGTATAGTGATCAGACAAGACACTGCTTCCTTGGTTCTTTCTCTCAGGAATTGACATGACTAACAAAAGGTATTCTTCTTTTTAGTACTGAAAGGAATAAACTGTGATTTCAATTTATGAAAGAGAATGTGAAAATAAGAATAAATATGTGAGTGAATTTAACTTAAGATGATTTGGAACACAGAGTGCTGACATGTCTTTGTTGAGGTAAGATTTCATAGGTAGCAAACTTTAATCCACTGAATACTAGATACACCATTTATCTTAGAAGATAGGTTTATGCATTTTTTTTTTGAGAAAAAGCCAGGATACTTTTAAAAAATTCAACTCAGCCCAAGTAATTCTGCAAGCAGACAGTTGGATGTAAGAGATGGTCCTCAACAATCACAGTTCTGATTCAGATAAAGTATTTTGAATATAAAGTGACAGTAAAAAATGGCATAGGTTTCAATAACTTTAAGAACCAATCTTCCATTGTCTGAGTAAACTCTTTGGCTGGTGGTTATTGAATAAGCATGTTTACCTCTGATTTTACACAGAAAAGAGTATCATTTCATATTAAAATGAGAATCTATGAATTATAAAAGGAATTATTAATGTTCAAATACCACATCCTAAGTACAGATCAAACCTGAAGGCATTTCCTCCATTTTAAATTGAATGAAGTATTTGATTTTATTACAAATAGCAAAAACTGAATTATTAATAGGATAGTGTGAAAAAAAGTGGCACTGAAGACCTTTTTTGTAATCTTAACATATTCAGATAAACATTCTTGACTGAATTGCTTCTCTAAAAGAAAAGTAAAAGTAGTTCAGGTGTACAATGAGTTGCCATCCAATTTTGATTTTTCATGCCCATTTATGACTCCAAATAGGCTGTGTAAATTCAGAATACTATAATGAAATGCGTTTACTAAGCAGCCTGCTGATGGATCAGAACACATCATTCAGGATTCCCAGCCCAGGGCAGATAATCAGAGTAGGTTTGATCTGGAGGAAACATGGACATCCCAACTAGCAAGGCAGAGCATCTGCTAGCACTGCTGCATATCCATGCAGAATAGTTTGTATCAGGAAGACTTGGTGGCGTAGAAAAGGACCTAAGTCAAGAGACTCAGACCTACACTGGATAGGAAGAAAATTAGGAATGTGCCCTCTATTAGACACAGTTTATAATTTCCAGAGGTAAGCAGT
>NW_006283171.1:93207-93869 GCF_000327345.1 Myotis davidii
AGGAAATTGATGGATAATTTTCCAAGAAAATCAGTGATTTTAGTGGTGAAAAAAATTAATTTAAAGTCTCTGTAAATGTTCCTAAGTACATATAGCAAATGGACATCTATCCAAGAAAATTTGCTAAATATCATTTAGAACAGCAAGGTTCTGCAGCATTAGATTTATGACCTCCCTTCACATCTTCTTCTCCCCCACTAAGAGACAGAAGTTCTATTGTGGGCATTTTACTCTGGACAGATGTGACCAAGATTCCTCTCTTGCCAGCTCCTAATCTAGGATTACAGTTGTACTTCAGGAAAGGCCACTAGCATATTTTTTCATCCCCAGTTCTGCATTGTAGAAGTGCTATTGTAGGCAGGCACAACTGAGAAGACTGGAGTTGTCTTTCCTTATGGGGCTTCCTTTCCTTACCCAGCTCCCAATCCCAAACTACTCCCATATCCAACAGAAAAACACAATGGGCTGTAGAGTCTTATGAACTAACTAAATATGAGCTGAATAATAAATTACTGAGGCCTAGTACAAACCCTAGGAGTGAAAATAAAACTAAAGCAATTATTGGTGGTCTGGAAGCTGTTCATATGTTCAAGACTGCCTATTCTTAGGAATGCCAGAAAAGACCATCTTTGAGCTCCTAGTCTCTGGCTAAACATGAAGAA